>NC_088223.1:18098047-18398047 GCF_036934945.1 Oncorhynchus masou masou
TTCAATTTCCCAAATATAACTCTTCAGATATTTTCATATCTTATCGATTACAGTCACTTATTGTATTATTACCTCAGTCATATTCTTAATGTCGCAAACCCTTGGATATCTGGACGAACCCTAATATAGATCATGAATCAGCTATATACAAATTGGCTTAATTATTTATTTACTAACTTACTTCATCAATCACAGAATTACATAGACACTAGAGGGCGATTAATCGGAATGGCCGATTAATTAGGGCCGATTTCAAGTTATAACAATCGGTAATCGGCATTTTTGGACACCGATTGTGGCCCAAAAAAAAATTATTACATTTTTTTTAGACCTTTATTTAACTAGGCAAGTCAGTTAAGAACACATTCTTATTTTCAATGACAGCCTAGGAACGGTGGGTTAACTGCCTTGTTCAGGGACAGAACGACAGATTTTTACCTCGTCAGCTCGGGGATTCGGTCTTGCAACCTTCCGGATACTAGTCCAAAGCTCTAACCACTTGCCTTACATTGCACTCCACGAGGAGCCTGCGTGGCAGGCTGACTACCTGTTACGCGAGTGCAGCAAGAAGTAAGTTGCTAGCTAGCATTAAACTTATCTTATAAAAAACAATCAACCTTAACATAATCACTAGTTAACTACACATGGCTGATGATATTACTAGTTTATCTAGCGTGTCCTGCGTTACATATAATCGTAAATTGTAATCCTAACCATAAACATCAATGACTTTCTTCAAAATCAATACACAAGTATATATTTTTAAACCTGCA
Source organism: Oncorhynchus masou masou (assembly GCF_036934945.1). Classification (NCBI taxonomy): domain Eukaryota; kingdom Metazoa; phylum Chordata; class Actinopteri; order Salmoniformes; family Salmonidae; genus Oncorhynchus; species Oncorhynchus masou. The sequence continues at coordinate 18,098,821 of NC_088223.1, forward strand.
TATTTAGTTAATATTGCCTGCTAACATGAATTTCTTTTAACTAGGGAAATTGTATCACTTCTCTTGCGTTCCGTGCAAGCAGTCAGGGTATATGCAGCAGTTTGGGCCGCCTGGCTCATTGCAAACTGTGCAAAGCCCATTTATTCCTAACAAAGATTGTAATTAATTTGCCAGAATTATACATAATTATGACATAACATTGAAGGTTGTACAATGTAACAGCAATATTTAGACTTAGGGATGCCTCCCGTTAGATAAAATACGGAACGGTTCCGTATTTCACTGAAAGAATAAACGTTTCGTTTTTGAAACGATAGTTTCCGGATTTGACCATATTAATGACCTAAGGCTTGTATTTCTGTGTGTTATTATGTTATAATTAAGTCTATGATTTGATATTTGATAGAGCAGTCTGACTGAGCGGTGGTAGGCACCAGCAGGCTCGTAAGCATTCATTCAAACAGCACTTTAGTGCGTTTGCCAGCAGCTCTTTGCTGTGCTTCAAGCATTGAGCTGTTTATGACTTCAAGCCTATCAACTCCCGAGATTAGGCTGGTGTCATCGATGTGAAATGTCTAGCTAGTTAGCGGGGTACGCGCTAATAGCATTTCAATCCGTGACGGCACTCACTCTAAGACCTTGAAGAAGTTGTTCCCCTTGCTCTGGAGGGCCGCGGCTTTTGTGGAGCGATGGGTAAAGATGATTCGAGGGTGGCTGTTGTCGATGTGTTCCTGGTTCGAGCCCATGTAGGGGCGAGGAGAGGGATGGAAGCTATACTGTTACAAATACTAAAGTGCCTATAAGAACATCCAATAGTCAAAGGTATATGAAATACAAATTGTATAGAGAGAAATAGTCCTATAATAACTACAACCTAAAACTTCTTACCTGGGAATATTGAAGACTCATGTTAAAAGGAACCACCAGCTTTCATATGTTCTCATGTTCTGAGCAAGGAACTTAAACGTTAGCTTTTTTACATGGCACATATTGCACTTTTACTTTCTTCTCCAACACTTTGTTTTTGCATTATTTAAACCAAATTGAACATGTTTCATTATTTATTTGAGGCTACATTGATTTTATTGATGTATTATATTAAGTTCAAATAAAAAACAAATTAATTAATTTAAAATAAATGTTTCAAAAAAAATTGGCTGATTAATCGGTATAGCTACCGCTTCATGTTTTCTCATCTGTGGCAAATTTTGTTGGAAGTGGCTTTCATACTAGAGTATAAAAATGGGCGTTCCATGACGCCAATGTAAATGTCTGTACTCACGGGGTGTGGTCACTGACTAGTTAAAACTTTATATGAAAGCCTTCTAAATGAGATTATGGGTTATCAATACATCTCATCTTTCAAAAGTATTCCTATACTCAATCATTTATTTTATCCAACATTCAGACGCAAACCCCATAATTGAGAAGTGTATACAAACAAACAACGAGTAATGTGTGTCTCCTATCCTTCATGAGGTCACCAAATGAAACAAACTCAACATGACTGTCCCTTAAATGTCCACGGACCATTCCCACATTCTCAAAAAATAGATTGTTTAATTCTCCAATTTTTGGGATTAGGGGCTTTGGCAAGATGAATGTATTTGTTCTCCATAGGCTCTCTCGCTAACGTTGCGACACTACTGACCCGTAACACTAATGTCTGTAGCCACGAAGTAATTTGAAAGGCTGGTCATGGCTCACATCAACACCATTATCCCAGAAACCCAAGACATACTCCAATTTGCATACCACCCCAACAGATCCTCAGATGATGCAACCTCTATTGCACTCCACACGGTCATTTCCCACCTGGACAAAAGGACCACCTACAGTTGAAGTCGGAATTTTACATACACTTAGGTTGGAGTCATTAAAGCTCGTTTTTCAACCACACCACAAATATCTTGTTAACAAACTATAGTTTTGGCAAGTCGGTAATGACATCTAACGTGTGCCTGACACATTGTATTTTTTTTTTTACAAACTATAGTTTTGGCAAGTCGGTAATGACATCTAATGTGTGCATGAGACAAGTCATTTTTCCAGCAATTGTTTACAGACAGATTATTTCACTATTTCACAGACGTTTACATACACTAAATTGACTGTGCCTTTAAACAGCTTGGAAAATTCCAGAAAATTATGTCATGGCTTTAGAAGCTTCTGATTGACATCATTTGATTCAATTGGAGGTGTACCTGTGGATGTATTTCAAGGCCTACCTTCAAACTCAGTGCTTCTTTGCTTGACATCATGGGAACATCAAAATAAATCAGCCAAGACCTCAGACAAAATATTGTAGACCTCCACAAGTCTGGTTCATCCTTGGGAGCAATTTCCAAACGCCTGAAGGTACCATGTTCATCTGTACAAACAATAGTACACAAGTATAAACACCTTGGGACCACGCAGCAGTCATACCGCTCAGGAAGGAGAAACGTTCTGTGTCCTAGAGATTAACGTACTTTGGTGCGAAAAGTGCAAATCAATCCCAGAACAACAGCAAAGGACCTTGTGAAGATGCTGTAGGAAACAGGTACAAAAGTATCTATATCCACAGTAAAACGAGTCCTATATCGACATTACCTGAAAGGCCGCTAAGAAAAGAAGAAGCCATTGCTCCAAAACCGCCATAAAAAAAGGCCTGACCATGAAGCACGGGGATGGCAGCATCATATTGTGGGGGTGCTTTGCTGCAGGAGAGACTGGTGCACTTCACAAAATAGATGGCATGTTGAGGGAAGAAAATTATGTGGATATACTGAAGCAACATCTCAAGACATCAGTCAGGAAGTTAAAGCTTGGTCGCAAATGGGTCTTCCAAATGGACAATGTCCCCACCCAAGCATACTGCCAAAGTTGTGGCAAAATGGCTTAAGGACAACTAAGTCAAGGTATTGGAGTGGCCATCACAAATCACTGACCTCAATCCCATAGAACATTTTTGGGCAGAACTGAAAGTGTGTGTGAGCAAAGAGGCCTACAAACCTGACTCAGTTACACCAGCTCTGTCAGGAAGAATGGGGCAAAATTCACCCAACTTATTGCAGGAAGCTTGTGGAAGTCTTCCTGAAACGTTTGACCCAAGTTAAACAATTTAAAGGCAATGCTACCAAATACTAATTGAGCGTATGTAAACTTCTGACCCACTGGGAATGTGTAAAAGCTGAACTCTCCCCACTATTATTCTGCCATTTCACATTCTTAAAATAAAGTGGTGATCCTAGACAGGAAATTTTTACTAGGATTAAATGTCAGGAATTGTGAAAAACTGAGTTTAAGTGTTTTGTAAGTCGCTCTGGATAAGAGCGTCTGCTAAATGACTTAAATGTAAATGTAAATGTATTTGGCTAAGATGTATGTAAACTTCCGACTTCAACTGTACGTGAGAATTCTATACATACAGCTCAGCGTTCAAAACCATAGTGCCCTCAATACTCATCACTAAGCTTAGGACAATGGGACAAAACACCTCCCTATGCAACTGGATCCTGGACTTCCTGACAGGCTGCCCCCAGGTGGTAAGGGTAGGTAACAACACATCTGCCATGCTGATCCTCAACACGTGGGCCCCGCAGGGGTGCGTGCTCAGTCCCCTCCTGTACTCCCTGTTCACCCATGACTGCATGGCCAAGCACGACTCCAACACCATCATTAAGTTTACCGACGACACAACAGCCTGATCACCGACAACATTGAGACAGCCTATAGGGAGAAGGTCAGAGAGCCAGCAGGCTGGTGCCAGGATAACAACCTCTCCCTCGATGTGATCAAGACAAAGGAGATGATTGTGGACTACAGGAAAAGAAGAACCGAACAAGTGCCCATTCTCATCGACGGGGTTGTAGTGGAGTAGGTTGAGAGCTTCACGTTCCTTGGTGTCCACATCACCAACAAACTATCATGGTCCAAACACATCAAGACAGTTGTGAAGAGGGCACGACAATGCCTATTCCTCCTCAGGAAACTGAAAAGATTTGGCATGGATCCTCAGATCCTCAAAAAGTTATACAGCTGCACCATTGAGGGCATCCTTACTGGTTGCATCACCACCTGGTATGGCAACTGCTCGGCCTCCGACCGCAAGGCACTACAGAGGGTAGTGCGTACGGCCCAGTACATCACTGGGGTCAAGCCTCCCATCCAGGACCTCTGTACCAGGCGGTACTGGAGTGCCAAGTCTAGGTCCAAAAGGCTTTCTAACAGCTTCTACCTCAAAGCCATAAGACTCCTGAACAGCTAATAAAATGACTACCAGGACTATTTAAAATGCCAACCCCCCACCACCATTTTTATGCTGCTGCTACTCTCTGTTTATTATCCATGCATAATCATGCATGTTATTTGTCATGTGACAAATAACATTTGATTCGATTTTTTTTTACCCAGAATAGTCTAGTTCAGCCCAGCAGAGAAGGCGCTGTGCTGTGTATCCCTACCTCACCTACACTTCAACATGATAACACCCCCCACCAGTACTTTAATAAGAGGCAGAAGAGGGTTTCAGCCAGTCCCTGTGTTCACCATGCATCAGCCTTCCTTCTAGCTATCGGCTACAGTAGGACCTAGCAGCTAGCACATTCATTAGTGATCTGAAGTGTACAGTAGGCCTCACACCAGCAGTGCTGTGAGTGCACTAATTCCTTGGTGGTGGATGGGAGGTGCAGCCTGGGCGAATGCTATTAATCACTCCAGAGAATTCTCCCAGCAGTGCCAAATGTCTAACATGTGCTTCACTGTCTATTTATGCAGGCTGCCAGACAGTACAGGGCCCTAGAATCTGTAGCCAGTCACTGGAGACCTCTGGGTTTGGTTTGAGGTCTTCAAACTTGATGTTTGAAAGTTATTTAGACACCCTTGGAAGACAGTGGAAGTTGAAAGACAAATGTGTCTTTGTTGTTAAAACAACTGTGTACCGAATGTTGGGGAATAAAACCATCTCAGATCTGCAGATTTTGCTGCGAAGAGACAATCATTAGAAAAATATCTGTTATTAGCCCCATATACCTTGTTTCTGGTAAGAGGTTCAGGAACAGCTGAAAAATCACAACTGTCATTTAAAATTAACCCTACAAATAGCACTATTGGGAGATTTGAAAAGCCATAGTCAATATAAATCTCTGCTCATTGAAGGGTTTTTCTTTATTTGTACACTTTTATACATTGTAGAAAAATAGTGGAGAGATCAAAACTATGAAATAACACATATGGAGTCATGTAGCAACCAAAAAAAGTGTTAAAGAAATCTAAATAGATTTTATATTTGAGATTCTTCAAAGTAGCCACCCTTTGCCTTGATGATAGCTTTGCACACTCTATAGATCATGAGCTTTTAATCACACCTCTCAGCTACTCGCAGCCAATCCCACCTATCTCTGTAGACTACCCTCTTTTGATTTCCATGTGCCATATATATATATACTGTATATATATACACTTGCCATGTAACTACCTTATGAAAAGAAAGTACCATGTATGTAAAATGTATGTATATGTAACAAAATGTCAAATAAAGTTACTTTTGTCCTCTAAAGATGGCCTAATAAATAAAAACATACAAAAAAATACAAATAAACCAATATGTAATGGCAATGTAACTTGATCAGGGTGATTCCTTAAAATCATATCTCTTTGGACTGTGTGTATAATAATGACTGATAGGTGGAGGCGTTCTCTAAGTACTGATCCATGGAGTAGACGTCGACCAATTAATCGGAATGGCCGATTAATTAGTGCCGATTTCAAGTTTTCATAACAATCAGAAATCTGTATTTTTGGGCACCGATTTGCTGATTTGTTTTATTTTTATACCTTTATTTAACTAGGCAAGTCAGTTAAGAACACATTCTTATTTTCAATGACGGCCTAGGAACGGTGGGTTAACTGCCTCGTCCAGGGGCAGAACGACAGATTTTCACCTTGTCAGCTCGGGGGATCCAATCTTGCAACCTTACAGTTAACTTGTCCAATGCAATATCAACCTGCCTCTCTCTCGTTGCACTCCACAAGGAGACTGCCTGTTACGCAAATGCAGTAAGCCAAGGTAAGTAGCTAGCTAGCATTAAATATATTAAATATCTTATAAAAAACAATAAATCATAATCACTAGTTAACTACACATGGTTGATGATATTACTAGATATTATCTAGCGTGTCCTGCGTTGCATATAATCTGACTGAGCATACAAGCATACAAGTATCTAAGTATCTGACTGAGCAGTGGTAGGCAGAAGCAGGCGCGTAAAAATTCATTCAAACAGCACTTTCCTGCGTTTTGCCAGTAGCTCTTCATTGTGCGTCAAGCATTGCACTGTTTATGACTTCAAGCCTATCAACTCCGAGATGAGGCTGGTGTAACCGAAGTAAAATGGCTAGCTAGTTAGCGCGCTAATAGTGTTTCAAACGTCACTCGCTCTGAGGCTTCTAGTAGTTGTTCCCCTTGCTCTGCATGGGTAACGCTGCTTCGATGGTGGCTGTTGTCGTTGTGTTGCTGGTTCGTGCCCAGGGAGGAGCGAAGAGAGGGACGGAGGCTATACTGTTACACTGGCAATACTAAAGTGCCTATAAGAACATCCAATAGTCAAAGGTTAATGAAATACAAATGGTATAGAGAGATATAGTCCTATAATTCCTATACTAACTACAACCTAAAACTTCTTACCTGGGAATATTGAAGACTCATGTTAAAAGGAACCACCAGCTTTCATTTGTTCTCATGTTCTGAGCAAAGAACTGATACGTTAGCTTTCTTACATAGCACATATTGCACTTTTGATTTCTTCTCCAACACTTTGTTTTTGCATTATTTAAACCAAATTGAACATGTTTCATTATTTACTTGAGGCTAAATTGATTTTATTGATGTATTATATTAAGTTAAAATAAGTGTTCATTCAGTATTGTTGTAATTGTCATTATTAACAAATTAAATTAATCGGCCGAGTAATTGGTATCGGCTTTTTTGGTCCTCCAATAATCGGTATCGGCGTTGAAAAATCATAATCGGTCGACCTCCGTTTTTGTGCTTGTGCTCCAATGGGTGAGATAAGGTTTAAGAGGCAGGGAAAGCTGATCTTAGATCAGTGGACAGAGTTGACTGCTCACTGGCATACATAACACTGAATATCTGATCATAGAGTGTATGAGGCACAATTGAACTATCTTTATTCCAAAATATCAAGATGTCTATATGTAACGGATGTGAAACGGCTAGCTTAGTTAGCGGTGCGCGCTAAATAGCGTTTCAATCGGTGACGTCTCTTGCTCTGAGACCTTGAAGTAGTAGTTCCCCTTGCTCTGCATGGGCCGCGGCTTTTGTGGAGCGATGGGTAACGATGCTTCGTGGGTGACTGTTGTTGATGTGTGCAGAGGGTCCCTGGTTCGCGCCCGGGTATGGGCGAGGGGACGGTCTAAAATTATACTGTTACATATAGTTGTAAATAAAAAACATTTGACAAGCCTTGCAACATGCAATAAAACAGAGTACAGTCTGCCACTGTATTTGCCCCAGCCCTATTCATAATTTGTTTCACCGGAAGATATGTTGAAAACATTAACATTGAAAACTGTGTGAACGCAACAGCTAGAATCTGGCACAGTAAGACTTGATTAGCATATCTTCACCATTGTGAGTTTGCCAAAGTCTCCATGGCGATAGAAAGCATAGTGAATGCCATTTTAGCTCTTTCACTGTTGGACCCCAGCTATACAGTGTTACAGTAAGTTATTTGAATAAAGTAATTGAGGGGAAAGAGCCAGGACAGGATTTGATAACAGATACTTACTTATGGAAAAAACGAACGTAGGGTGATTGGTCAGGATGGATGGGTGGTCGACCCAAAGTTTGCATGTTCATATCTCATCATGGACAACTTCAGCATTTTAGCTAATTACCATCTGTTCAAATACTTACTACTTTTTTGCTACTTTTCAACTACTTAGCATGTTAGTTAACCCTAACCCTAACCCTATACCTATAACCTAACTCCTAAATGTAATCCTAACCTTAACCCCTAACCAACGAGCTTAACGTTAGCCACCTAGCTGGAATTCATAACATGTCATATACGCTTTGCAAATTCATAACATTCTGTATGTTTTTCAAATTCGTAATGTATTGTATAGTTAGTAAATTAGTAAAGTATTGTATAGTTAGTAAATTCGTAATGTATTGTATAGTTAGTAAATTCGTAACATATAATACAAATGGTCATTCATAACGCATTATACGAAATGGGTAATGGACATCCACAAATTAATACATACCATACTAACATGAGTGTATCATTTTAAACAGAGTATATCTGAATTACTTACAGAATAATATGAAATGCTCTGAGACCAGGTTGAACCCTGAGGTTAGAGGGTTTAGAGAAATTGTTTTCTTAGTAAACAAAGCACCGAACAATTGTCTGACCAAGGGGGGATTTGGACCCAACAGCTGTGAAAGCAGACATCAGCGGTGTGTTATTATTCTACTGAAATGAGAATGCCATTATACTCAGGAATCACCATAGGGTCTCATAACTCTTTGCCCTGAGTATCTGATCTCAGGGCTATATTTGGCCCCTGCTTCAAGCTCATGGTGCTGATTTCCTGTCATCTATTCTAAATTGGAAGGTTCAATGGTTGGTGCTTGATAGGCCTATAAGGTCTTTGGGCTAAGGACCATTTAATTCTTAGAAATTATGAGGGCCCTTCATAAAAAAAACATCTAGATCTGAAACTCCAGTTTTGTCACGAGAGTGAGAGAGAGGTCTGAAAACTCTTATACTTATAGGGCCTATGAATTGTACATTTGAGAGTAATAATCTATCTATATCAATATGGAAATATTCAGCAGGCTAACACGTGAGAATTGAATAATAATATAAACAACATTTCTAAATATCAACATAAACTGTGAACATTCATAATGTTCCCTGAAGGTTCATGTGACATGTGCACGGATCCTGTGCGACAACTATGTATGGTGTGTTCATGTGTCCTCACATAGATAACAAGGTATGAGAGGTATGGCAATAGCGTCAGGTGACAGGTCATTTCGACACGGCGCCACACTACACCATAATAATAATAAAACAAATGTTGACATGTCATCCTTTACACTTTCATCCTACGTCATTGGCATGCTGCTTTGTATAGGCTATACCGTTGTCATCACATACACAAAAAAACAATGATAAAGCCATTCAAAATACTCTAATTCCTATTTTCTAGCGGTAACTGGAGCCTTTTTGACGCAATACCTGTTTTCTAAATAAACTGAAAAGCCGCAAATACACAATGGTCTAACGAGCCATACAAACACAAAGACAAGACACACATAGATGATATGGAAAGGGCGATTGTTCAGACCTTTATGGCTATCGGTGTCTTCCTTTCTCGTGTCAATACAGCGAATAGTACAACCGCAAGCGTTTCTATGAGGCGAGCCATCTACAAACGTGCCGCCCCAGTCCCCACCGCTCTGCCGCTCTCCCTCCCATTCCCATCTCGTCAAAAATATAACAATCGTTAGAAAACAAACCAACCAACATATTTACCTTCTATAGGTCCCTATCAAATCCTGGCGTAGTGTTTTATTTCGCTTTTGTAATGTCCCGGGTTGATTCGTTCCTACGTCTGCCGCTTCACCCAGCCTCCCTGTCAGTCAATCGCGCAGATAACCCTAAACTTCCGGGACTTCTAAATTAAGCAACATTTGTGAACCTGATAACGCAGTTGAGTGAGTGGACCACTGACAAAGTACCAGTCGGTGCCTCCAGTCTTTCTCTCCCCCATGCCTGGTCTTGAGGAGCAGTGGAGGACGCCCCAGACACCTAGACTAAGTATGGAACGTCTGATTGGCGTCTAATGTTGTGGTCTTACCCTATGACTCAGAGGATAGTGCTGTGTGGACATTCAAATTATAAAAGCTAGTCATTTGAAAATTGTATATTAACATTATCATCATTATCCTCTCCAAGATCATAAGGTTGCACACTGGGCAAAAACGAATTGAATCAATATTGTTTCCACATCATTTTAACCACAAATGTATGTGATGATGTTGAATCAACATGGAAAAATCATTGGATTTTCAAAAAGTAATCAACGTAAGGGGATTATTATTTGTTTTTTTACCTAACTTTTAACCTAAATTAAGGGGGGATTTCACCTTGAATTCACAATAGTTGACAACTCAAACAAATGTAAATCAAAACTAGACGTTGAACTGACGTCTAGACCCAGTGGGTGGGGATCATTATGTGCTGATATAATCACTGGTTATAGCTAGCTCACGTCAACTCAAATAAAACTGGGAGCAAGTTTTAACAGGGCCATTCACTGTGCCCCTGATTATGATATCGGCACCTACTACTTACTGTCTGTCACGTCCCAATTCACAACCTGCCTCTGAATTCCGTCATGACGGACATCAGATGCCATGGAAGCCTTAGTGATGTCATGTGAAGGGCCTCTATCTCTGCTGTGTCATGGCAGCTGCCTGAGTTACACTGTAGGCTGAAATAGACCAACTGTGTCCGAAATGGCACCCTGTTCTCTATGCAGTGCACTACTTTGACCAGAAAAGGGGACCATGCTGCCTCCGTGCCAGATTAGGGAGGAGAGAGTAGGGATCTTTTATTGATTAGAAAAGCCTCTGAATCATTGATAGGCTTCCCCAGAGGACTCCATTCCCAAACTCTCTGCTGCCAGACGTGTTTGTTTGAGTGTGAGGTGAATGCTTGTCCCACGTCATTGAATGTTCAGCTAAAATGGTGGAGGGGCCTTGGGTGACAGTGTTACAAAATGAAAAGCAGGAGCATGGTCACCAGCATACAGCCAGCAGACATTTTGTATGTAGTCCCATAAGGCTTCTGGCTGCTCTGTGGTAATTTACACGCAAGCACGTGTAAAGCACATCATGCTGTTTGCTTAGCTTGTACCACTTCCTCCCGATTCAGCCCATTGTCACAACCTGACCTTGGAGGGCCGTTTTATTTCTCTATTTGGTTAGGTCAGGGTGTGATGTGGGGTGGGCATTCTATGTTTTGTTTTCTATGTTTCTTTATTTCTATGTTTTGGCCGGGTATGGTTCTCAATCAGGAACAGCTGTCTATCGTTGTCTCTGATTGGGAATCATACTTCGGTAGCCCTTTTTCCTTCCTTTCAGTGTGGGTAGTTATCTTTTTTAGTGGCACTTTAGCCCTGTAAGCTTAACGGTTGTTGCGGTGTTGTTTTGTTGGTGATTTTTGCAATAATAAAAGAAAATGTACACTCACCACGCTGCACCTTCCAACAGCGGCCGTGACACCCATAGCTTACGCGAACTCGGGACCTCAGTCTTGCTAGTACACGTGACCTCCCTCCTGAAGTGTCTTACCAGTCCGCACCATGAAAAAAACTAGCTATTTGCTGGTTCAAGTGGGGACAGTTCAGGCTGAGGAGTCTCACACATCCCCATGTGCTACATACACCCCTCAAACTTCCCCAACAGCAACCCAAGTTTTGAGCTGAGCGCAACTGTAGATCTGGATCACGGCACCACTGTGAAGGACATCACATTGGTCGAGTACCACTTCCTCCCGATTCGACCTCTGCCTTGTCAGGAAGACAAAGGATCTGATCGTGGACTACAGGAAACGGAGGGTCGGGAACACCCCCATTCACATCGACGGGGCTGTAGTGGAGCGGGTTAAGAGCTTCATGATCCTCGGTGTCCACATCACTAAGGATCTACCATGGTTCTTAACACACCAACACAGTCATGAAGAGGGCACCATTTTTTAATTTTTTTTTATTTTACCTTTATTTAACTAGGCAAGTCAGTTAAGAACAAATTCTTATTTTCAATGACAGCCTAGGAACAGTGGGTTAACTGCCTGTTCAGGGGCAGAACGACAGATTTGTACCTTGTCAGCTCTGGGATTTGAACTTGCAACCTTCCGGTTACTAGTCCAACGCTCTAACCAATAGGCTTCCTGCCCCCGACAATGCCTCTTCCTCTCAGAAGGCTGAAAAGATTTGGCATGGGCCCTCAGATCCTCAAAACGTTCTACAGCTGCACCATCGTGAGCATCTTGACTGGCTGCAACACAGCTTGGAATAGCAACTGCTTGGCATCTGACCTCAAGGTGCTACAGAGGGTAGTGTGTACTGCCCAGTACATCACTGGGGCCGAGCTCCCTGCCCCCAAAAATGGTCAAAGACTCCATCCACCCAAGCCACAGACTGTTCTCTCTGCTACCGCACGGCAAGTGGTACCAATTTTATTTATTTATTTTTATTTCACCTTTATTTAACCAGGTAGGCTAGTTGAGAACAAGTTCTCATTTGCAACTGCGACCTGGCCAAGATAAAGCATAGCAGTGTGAACAGACAACACAGAGTTACACATTGAGTAAACAATAAACAAGTCAATAACACAGTAGAAAAAAAGGGTATATATACATTGTGTGCAAAAGGCATGAGGAGGTAGGCAAATAATTACAATTTTGCAGATTAACACTGGAGTGATAAATGATCAGATGGTCATGTACAGGTAGAGATACTGATGTGCAAAAGAGCAGAAAAGTAAATAAATAAAAACAGTATGGAGATGAGGTAGGTATAATTGGGTGGGCTATTTACCAATAAGACTATGTACAGCTGCAGCGATCGGTTAGCTGCTCAGATAGCAGATGTTTGAAGTTGGTGAGGGAGATAAAAGTCTCCAACTTCAGCGATTTCTGCAATTCGTTCCAGTCACAGGCAGCAGAAAACTGGAACGAAAGGCGGCCAAATGAGGTGTTGGCTTTAGGGATGATCAGTGAGATACACCTGCTGGAGCGCGTGCTACGGGTGGGTGTTGCCACCGTGACCAGTGAACTGAGATAAGGCGGAGCTTTACCTAGCATGGACTTGTAGATGACCTGGAACCAGTGGGTCTGGCGACGAATATGGAGCAAGGGCCAGCCGACTAGAGCATCAAGTCGCAGTGGTGGGTGGTATAAGGTGCTTTAGTGACAAAACGGATGGCACTGTGATAAATTGCATCCAGTTTGCTGAGTAGAGTGTCGGAAGCTATTTTGTAGATGACGTCGCCGAAGTCGAGGATCGGTAGGATAGTCAGTTTTACTAGGGTAAGTTTGGCGGCATGAGTGAAGGAGGTTTTGTTGCGGAATAGAAAGCCGATTCTGGATTTGATTTTCGATTGGAGATGTTTGATATGAGTCTGGAAGGAGAGTTTACAGTCAAGCCAGACACCTAGGTACTTATAGATGTCCACATATTCAAGGTCGGAACCATCCAGGGTGGTGATACTAGTCAGGCGTGCAGGTGCAGGCAGCGAACGGTTGAAAAGCATACATTTGGTTTTACTAGTGTTTAAGAGCAGTTGGAGGCCACGGAAGGAGTGTTGTATGGCATTGAAGCTTGTTTGGAGGTTAGATAGCACAGTGTCCAAGGACGGGCCGGAAGTATATAGAATGGTGTCGTCTGCGTAGAGGTGGATCAGGGAATCGCCTGCAGCAAGAGCAACATCATTGATATATACATTGAAAAGAGTCTGCCCGAGAATTGAACCATGTGGCACCCCCATAGAGACTGCCAGAGGACCGGACAGCATGCCCTCCGATTTGACACACTGCACTCTGTCTGCAAAGTAGTTGGTGAACCAGGCAAGGCAGTCATTAGAGAAACCAAGGCTACTGAGTGTGCTGATAAGAATACGGTGATTGACAGAGTCGAAAGCCTTGGCAAGGTCGATGAAGACGGCTGTTATCGATGGCCGTTATGATATCGTTTAGTACCTTGAGCGTGGCTGAGGTGCACCCGTGACCGGCTCGGAAACCCGATTGCACAGCGGAGAAGGTACGGTGTGATTCGAGATGGTCAGTGACCTGTTTGTTGACTTGGCTTTCGAAGACCTTAGATAGGCAGGGCAGGATGGATATAGGTCTGTAACAGTTTGGGTCCAGGGTGTCTCCCCCTTTGAAGAGGGGGATGACTGCGGCAGCTTTCCAATCCTTGGGGATCTCAGACGATATGAAAGAGAGGTTGAACAGGCTGGTAATAGGGGTTGCGACAATGGCGGCGGATAGTTTCAGAAATAGAGGGTCCAGATTGTCAAGCCCAGCTGATTTGTACGGGTCCAGGTTTTGCAGCTCTTTCAGAACATCTGCTATCTGGATTTGGGTAAAGGAGAACCTGGAGAGGCTTGGGCGAGGAGCTGCGGGGGTGGCGGATCTGTTGGCCGAGGTTGGAGTAGGCGGAAGGCATGGCCAGCCGTTGAGAAATGCTTGTTGAAGTTTTCGATAATCATGGATTTATCGGTGGTGACCATGTTACCTAGCCTCAGTGCAGTGGGCAGCTGAGAGGAGGTGCTCTTGTTCTCCATGTACTTCACAGTGTCCCAGAACTTTTTGGAGTTGGAGCTACAGGATGCAAATTTCTGCCTGAAGAAACTGGCCTTAGCTTTCCTGACTGACTGAGTGTATTGGTTCCTGACTTCCCTGAACAGTTGCATATCACGGGGACTATTCGATGCTATTGCAGTCCGCCACAGGATGTTTTTGTGCTGGTCGAGGGCAGTCAGGTCTGGAGTGAACCAAGGGCTGTATCTGTTCTTAGTTCTGCATTTTTTTGAACGGAGCATGCTTATCTAAAATGGTGAGGAAGTTACTTTTAAAGAATAACCAGGCATCCTCAACTGACGGGATGAGGTCAATGTCCTTCCAGGATACCCGGGCCAGGTCGATAAGAAAGGCCTGCTCACAGAAGTGTTTTAGGGAGCGTTTGACAGTGGCTCCGTAGCGGATACAGGCAATGAGGCAGTGATCGCTGAGATCCTGGTTGAAGACGGCGAAGGTGTATTTGGAGGGCCAGTTGGTCAGGATGACGTCTATGAGGGTGCCCTTGTTTAGAGATTTAGGGTTGTATCTGGTGGGTTCCTTGATGATTTGTGTGAGATTGATGGCATCTAGCTTAGATTGTAGGACTGCCGGGGTGTTAAACATATCCCAGTTTAGGTCACCTAACAGAACAAACTCTGAAGCTAGATGGGGGGCGATCAGTTCACAAATGGTGTCCAGGGCACAGCTGGGAGCTGAGGGAGGTCGGTAGCAGGCGGAAAACAGAATGTTTGGTGGCCTTCCTGAGCCAGGATTCAGACACGGCAAGGACATCAGGGTTAGCAGAGTGTGCTAAAGCAGTGAGTAAAACAAACTTATGCACCAAGTCTGGAACCAACATGACCCTGAACAGCTTCTACTCCCAAGCCACAAGACTCCTAAACAAGATAGCTACATAGCTCATCAAATATCTACCTGGACTACCTGCATTGACCCTTTTTATAATATGCACACACATGGATACTGACACCACACACATACTCACCACATACTCTGCTGCTAGTCACTTTACCCCTACCTGTATGTACAGTACATAGCTACCTTAATTACCTCCTAGCCCTGCACATCGACTTGGTACTAGTACTCCCTGTATATAGCCATGTTATTTTCTACTCCCTATACAATTAGTTTACAAAGTATTAGGAATACCATCCTAATATTGTGTTGCACCCCCCAATCCCCCTTTTTGCCCTCAGAATAGCCTCAATTCATCAGGGCATGGACACTACAAGGTGTTGAAAGCGTTCCACAGGGATGCTGCCCCATGTTGACTCCAATGCTTTGTGTCAAGTTTGTGGATGTCCTTTGGGTGGTCGACCATTCTTGATAAACACAGGAAAATGTTTAGCATGCAGTTCTTGATACACTGAAACAGGTCCGCCTGGCACCTACGACCATACGCCGTTCAAAGGCACTTAAATCTTTTGTCTTGCCCATTCACCCTCTGAATGGCACACATAAAAATCATTCTTTAACCGGTCTCCTCCCCTTCATCTAAATGGATTGAAATGGATTTAACAAGTGACATCAATAAGGGATCATAGCTTTCACCTAGTCAGTCTTTCATGGATAGTCATGTTATTTTCACAGTTTATTTAATCTTTAACTCTTTATTGTTGGAAAATGACCCGTAAGCAAGCGTTTCACTGTTAGGCTACAAAGCACACACACACACACACACACACACACAGAGGAAAGTAAGCAGCTACTTAACCCAACTAAACTAAGAACACTGTTTTTAAACACCAGGGGTTTGGGAATTGAGGACGTATGCAAATAGACAGTGAGTCTGTTTATAGGCGTTTAATACACTTAGATGGAACAGTCCTTACATAATACAACACAAGAACAAGAGTTCTGGAGCTAGAAATAAGTAGTGGCATCCCAAATGGCACTCACCCAATTCTCAATATAGTGCACTACTTTTGACCAGGAGTCCTGGTCAAAAGTAGTGCACTACAAAGGGAATAGGGTGCCATTTGAACTACAGATCTATGTGTGTTTGAGAGAGAAGCTTTTGCCTAGTGAAGAGGTGACTCAGCCATTCTCGTGTCGTAGGGTCAAAATCTGGGACGTGTATCCATAGAACCTGCTGAACATCAACAACTTCACCTTTCAGACCTAATTTGCTCTGGAGACTATTAATGGTCTCAGGCCTCCACAACAAGGCCCAAAGTCACCCATCCTGAAAACAACACAATTGATCATCTCAACATCATATATCCATTTTAAATAAAAATAAAAAACATTGTTTAAATATGGAACCTTTTATTTCAATTTAGAGTAAATAGTGTTGAAATTCTGAAATAAGGTTTTAACACTGTACATGCCTTAATCCAGTGACAATGAAAAGCTTCCTTAAAAAGTATTTTTTTTTGTCATTTATTTTTCATATTTTCCCTTGTAAGAAATAGTTCAAGTATAAAAATTCCCAAGTGTAAAATAGCCCATCTGATGTATATTAAAAGCAATAGAAGCACAGCTATCCAAACCATGACAATGACTGTACATTCTAATGTATAAAGCAAGCATTTTGCTAATTTGCCAGGATTCTTTTGACTTTTCCAACGGTTCTAAACACAGAGGCAGAATAACAGTCTGCACGCAAGTATGCCTGCATTTAAATAAAGTTTCATACAAAAGGCATTAATCTAGCCAATATTTAATGTCATGTTCTAAGATTTCAAAAAGGCAAAAAGTATAATTGTACAGTGCACATACAGAATTGTATCTTAAATAAATCAACATTTTTGGTAGAGTATGTTAATAATAATACAACTAAATCTACTCAATAACTTATATGCCTTGAGATGAATACATAACAATAGTAATTCAGTACCGCCACTAAGCGCATAGAACATAGTCAACTCTGAAAATAAATATCTTAAATAGATCTCATTTTTCTTACTCTCTTAAATAGCAACACAAATGTGAGGCACACAAAGAACCCCCAGATTCATGTCAAGTGCCTGCAGACCCGCCACCCCCTTTCTACATTCCCCACTGCCACCACTTTCCAGACCCACAGAAAGGAGCCCTGGAGTTGGGGTGTGTAGTCTGGGTGGAGGAGGAGTTGGTGAGGCTGTGAGGAGTGGGTACAGGACAAGGCCTAGGGGGGGTTGGTTAGGGTTAGGATAGGAGGGCAGTGTATGTACCTGACACCAGCCCAGCCAGCCAGCTCTAGGACAGAGGTGGAAATGCTGACAGGGCCAGGCAGACAGACAGGCAGGCAGGCCAGAGGGGCCAGTTCCCAAATGGGCCCAGGGATTAAAATGTGACAGCTCAACAAATAAGCACAAGTGATGCGTTCTTTCCAGAGTGATCCATCTGTGTGGCGCTGGGCTAACTGTCCCACCCCCTCCCCACCCGCAGCTGCTCCCCCCCCTCTTTCACTCTGACTAGATCCCATTGCACAGAGCCAGAGGGGAACACGACTGAGCCCTTTGTCCTTTACCACTATGTACACAACTGTGTGTGTGCGTAATGTATGTGTTTGAGAGTAACTGATTTGGTGCTTCTCATTGTCTGAAAACCTTCCTTTCGGAGTTGCCGTCATATTGTTTGTGATGCCCTTTGAAGAGTTGATGAGTAGATGGCATTTTTGGTTATTCCTGCAGCTTTTTTGTCTCCTGGTGAACTGTTTGCTTTGCATAGGTCAAGATACAGAGTCAAAAAAGGGACAATCAGCATCAGGAAGATATGTTCTTAACGCGTGACAAGACTTTCACCTTTTCTCCACAGTTATTTCAGCTCCTCCCTGACACACAGAGGTTGTCTTTACTAACACACTGGAAACTGGTCCATTTCCCTGATTATCACAACATTTACTTCAATGCACTTGAAAAAGACAGAACGACAAGAGTCCTCGAAATGTGATAATAAATATATGTTATAAGGGCTTCAGAACACAAAACACTTTGGGACATGCCTAAGTGTCCCGTAAAGAGAACGCTCTCTCTCTTCTATGTTAATGACAGCAATGGAACCTACGGTCATGTTTTACACCAAGCTTAGTCGTTGCATTTATCTTCTATAAATAAATACTCTACTACAATTATAATAGTAATAATTATATTAATAACAACAATAATAATCATAAGGATATATCCACCTTACTTTGTTCTGTGAATTGGTAACGTTTACTCATTTTTTTTGCGTGTGGGGGGTTAAGTACAGCAAGTTGGAAAGCTACTGTATGGAGCTCCCACCTCACCACCACCATCTTAACGACTCCGTCACTTAACAACACGGCCCCTCTCTCTTCCTCCTCCTCCTTTCCTCTGCACAGCCAATCAGCCGTGGGCCTCCCATCCTCCTCGTGTCCAATGGCTGCAGTGGCTGCTATTGCATGCGATCAGCTTGCAGTTGCTGAGGCTGGTACTGACCGAAAGCTGCGGCTGCAGCGACGGCTGATCCCGGTGCGGCCGTAGGCAGGGGCTGCTGAACGTAGCCGTAACCGGCCGCAGTTATGTATCCGGCCGCTACAGGGGAGGCAGCGTAGGGATACTGCTCGTAGGCGGCAGCAGCGCTAGCCGCCACGGCGGCGGAATACTGTGCGTAGGCGGCTCCAGTGTAGTCGATGTATGGTGAGGAACCGGTGGAGGCAGAGGCTGCACTGGGCTGCATGGCATGGGGAATGACCATGGTGCTTGGCTGCATGAAGGCCTGAGGGTACACATAGTGAGCAGGGATCCTACAGGACAGAGACAGACAGGGAGTTAGAAATAACAGACCTGGCCTTACAAAGCCACTGACAGACAGCAGCAAACCCAAAGTTTGACAGCAGAACCAAACGCAACCAACCCAACCACACTGCGGCCAAGCGCCCCCCAACACATCAACACACCAGTCAATAACACCACGGAGATGCCTGCAAGTAGCTATTAGAGATATAGGGTTGCTAAAATAGAGATCTCTCTGTGGGATAAAAAAAATGGGTTGGTGAGAGGTGTTCAAAGCTCAGAGGGGTTTTGTCCTCTGATAAGGGATAGGAAGACATTTTGGGTTTTCAGTGACCCATTGATGCCGTCATGGAGAGACAATCCAGAGATGGCGAGAAGAGAGAACTTGGTTTGTGTGTGCTTGGTCACATGTGGATTTGGCCATGGTGCCAGTCCTAGTTGGGATGGGATAGGGAACCGCAGAGGGGAGGGAGGCTCACAGGCAGCGCTGGGAGGAAGGGAGGGGGAGAGGACATGAGATGAGGGGGGCATTGTGAAAATGTCACTGCCACTTTGACAGCTGGACAGTTTTCAAAAAGGACACTGCTGGCTGTTTCCCCCTCTGTGCTTAGACAAAGAGCCCCGGGCCGGGCGCTAGGCTAGCTGCACTCAGAGGGACGTTTTCATTAAATAAGCAATCAGGAACAATGAGCACATTCAGCCCTTCGTGACATATCCCGGCCGTGAGGCTCGGCTCGCTAGGCTCTCTAGCGCTATCTGCGAGCATGATGATGGTCGTTTGGGAAAGTTACACTATTGTTTTGGTGGAGGAAACCTTGATGGGGAAATCACAAATGACATTCCTCAAAAATACTAAACTAGTGTTAATTGGAGTCAAGTTTATGATTCAGTAAGAGAAGACTGAGTAACCTAATCAGTGTTATGACAATGATTTGACAATCACTTTTATATTGACTTACCACCATTTGTCAGTGTTGGGTTTCAATGAGTTGTGGTCTGGTGTGGATTTGTAATGGTCTGGAATGATGCGCATGGTGTGATGTTATCAACAGGTCATTCAAATCTCTTCAGAAACAACCTAACAATTGATCGGACCAAATAAATACTGACATCAATCAAGCCAATAAGAAACGAGATGGAGAGCGGAATCTTTTGTAGAGTCAAACAGTTTGGAATCTGGATTGGAGAAACCAAAGACAAGATCTATCGTGGCAACCCTATTGTCAGCACTCCACTATCCAACCAATCACATCTCAAAACACTGGCCCCAATGAGGAAACAGGAAAAAAACAACAGCAATTCTACAAGAAAAAGACGTCAAAGACAAAAAATTCAAAACAGTCCACATGGATAACCAACACAGCACAAACACTCACTGAAAGAAACAAAAAGAAAAGAATAAATACATTAAAAGAAAGAAAAATAAAAGATCAAGTACAGCTCTATCATTCAGGGGTCAGGGGCGCTCCTATGACATCACGTTCTTGGCAGATGCCTCAGCCTGGCCTGCTGGCACGCTGCTGTCTCAGCACAGTGTTACAGTCACAATACAAGGTGGACACACACACACTGGACAATGCACAACAAAACAAAACGTAACACACACACACAGGATGTACACGGACATAACAAACGTGTACACACACATGGGCCACTACAAAGAAAAACTCTCTCAAACACTCAAACACACGCGCAAAGGATGGTTTCACAACAAAACGACAAAATGCAGTGTCCACCGAAAAGCACATGTCAAAGCTGACCATTGTTGTGCCTCCCCATTACTAGCTATAACAAGATATGGGATGCATCCCCACAGGGTCAAAAGCAGTGCACTATACAGGTAATAAGGTACCATTCAGGATGGAAGCATGATGTCAAAAGTTGGATCAAACAGGTATTTTGAAATGCTGTTCATCTCTTTTCAGAAAAATGATTATTTCTCACAGTATGGTGGGAAAACGATTATTTCTCACAGTATGGGGGGAAAACGCTTATTTCTCACAGTATGGTGGGAAAACGATTATTTCTCACAGTATGGTGGGAAAACGATTATTTCTTACAGTATGGGGGGAAAACGATTATTTCTTACAGTATGGGGGAAAACGATTATTTCTTACAGTATGGGGGAAAACGATTATTTCTTACAGTATGGGGGAAAACGATTATTTCTCACAGTATGGGGGAAAAACGATTATTTCTCACAGTATGGGGGAAAACGATTATTTCTCACAGTATGGGGGAAAAACGATTATTTCTCACAGTATGGGGGAAAACGATTATTTCTCACAGTATGGGGGAAAACGATTATTTCTCACAGTATGGGGGGAAAACAATTATTTCTTACAGTATGGGGGAAAACGATTATTTCTTACAGTATGGGGGGAAAACGATTATTTCTTACAGTATGGGGGAAAACGATTATTTCTTACAGTATGGGGGAAAACGATTATTTCTCACAGTATGGGGGAAAACGATTATTTCTTACAGTATGGGGGAAAACGATTATTTCTTACAGTATGGGGGAAAACGATTATTTCTTACAGTATGGGGGAAAACGATTATTTCTCACAGTATGGGGGAAAACGATTATTTCTCACAGTATGGGGGAAAACGATTATTTCTCACAGTATGGGGGAAAACGATTATTTCTTACAGTATGGGGGAAAACGATTATTTCTTACAGTATGGGGAAAAATGGCACAAAAAGAAGCTCTTTCATACCACATAAAATATGTTATGCAGTGTTACAACACACAAGAAAGGTGCTTCTGTTTAATAGCACTATATTTGCAATTGTAGAGAATGAAATGACAGCATTGAACTGGTATGTTTAAATGATGGTGAATTTTATTTTATTTAACTAGGCAAGTCAATTAAGAACAAATTCTTATTTACAATGACGGCCTATCCCGGCCAAACCCTAACCCGGACGACACTGGGCCAATTGTGCGTCACCTGTGGGACTCACAAATACGGCCGGTTGTGATAGATCCTGGAATCGAACCATGGTCTTCAGTGAAGCCTCGAGCACTGAGATGCAGTGCCTTAGACCGATGCACCAGTCAGGAGCCCAAGAAACATGATGTTGTTGGAAATAAAGGTTGCATTCTAAATGGCACGCTATTATTCCCTTTCCACCAGCCCATAGGGATCTGGTCAACAGTAGTGCACTATACAGGGGATTGGGTATCACTTGGGATGCATCCAAAGTATGAAGAAGACAGAGATGTTAAAATGGCCCATGATTGTTGGCCTGCATTAGACTGTTTGAAGCAATCACTGCCCAAGAGTTTCATCCCAATGTTATTTTTCCATAAATATATAGCAAAGTGCCAATAAGTTCTACACAAGTACGGTTTCCATAAGTAGTCATGACGACATTCCTGTAATGTGGATCTGGTCTCAGACATGCTCTTTGTTGCCTGGCCTCATGTATGATTGACAGGAGAGGCTGAAGGCTGGGCCCCAGCTATTTTCTGCTTGCCTGTCATCTTACTGTGGTATGTTCCCACCCCTAGAACTCATCTGGGCTCATATCCCACCCTACCTTTATTTGCTTCCTCTATCTTGTCCTTCTCCCTCTCCCTTTCGTAATCTCATTCAACATTAGACTACTACAACCTGTTTCTCAATCTCCAACAGCATAAACCTCTTATATGTTGGTAAATGCTGTGTCACCTAACAAACAAAACACACACACATCTGCCTGGATTCACTTCCGTAACGGTGTTGCTCATGGGAAGCACTGGCTACCCTCTGACTCCCATCTAAGTGCCCTCGTTTCCCTAGAGATACAAGCAAGGTTAAAAATACTAGGGTTTCTGTGTGTCTCAATGCTCTGTGTAAATATATTATCTTTCTGTCTGGAACGTTGCGGTCGGTAAAGTTCAAGGCTAAATAAAGGTCTGTTTCAATCACATGTCAGATGGGTGACATCTTCGACCAGAGGGGGAAGAGTGGAGGGGTGGCGGGGCGTTTAGCAGTACACACCTGTTGCTCTCCGACACATTAGAACCATTGGGATTCTGTTGCATCAGGAGCTGAGGAACAGCCAGTCATGCTACAGATACATGTGAGAAGCGTAGAGGGGCGACATGGTGCTATAATAATAACAATGGATCTGGTTGCTACAGCCTCAAACAGTAGCCTGATCCCAGACCTGTACGTACTGCCGTTTACCTAGTACCCATCAGAGGAGGCTGGTGGAAGGAGCTATAGGAGGATAGGCTCATTGTAATGGCTTGGTTTGAGACTTATACCTAGTGGTGTGATAGCCATGGAGCTGGTTGCTACCCTCCCACAGCTGTGCCCATCGATGTCTGCGTCCCAATGGCACCCTTTTCCCTATATAGATTGCCTTTTCATCAGGGCCCTAGTAGTGATCTATACAGGGAATAGTGTGCCATTTGGGACAAATCCTTTGTCTGCAGCCTTGGGCCTTCTACATGTGTTGGAAAGCACAGGTGGCACATAGGTGGCACTGTCTGGATGTGTCTGTGGCCCTTTAAACCCCCCTGGGGCCTCCAGCCTCCATGTGTCCGGGCCTGCTGTTTTTAAAGAGTGTCCCATCCCATCATGACGGAGCGAGCCCCAGACCCCCTGCCCAGCCCCCGCCCCGCTACCAGTGCAGGCTTCATGCGACTGCAGCGTCAGCACTCCAGCCTTTGTGAGGCACAATGGAGAAGCTTGTTTTCCTTAACGCCGCAGGCCCATGTGATGAAAGCTTGTTCAGAGGCTGTGGCATCCAGACATTTGTTTGTGTCACAGTAGAGACTCTGGTGCACTGCTCTACCACTGGACTGGACTACACACGAAAGGACACACACAAGAGAACATGTGTGCGCACACATACAATAGTTTCGTCAGACAAATACAAACAAACACACATTAATAGGTGTTCTGCTTCAACTAAACTACTAGCCTTGGATGACTTTCCCTCCTCTGTCACCAGTGTCCTGTAAGGGATAAGGTTAGTGACTACTGTCAATTTAGTCTAGTCATGGACCTCTCACTGTTCTCTTCTTTGTCTTCTCTGAATGAGAAACAGCAGCTCTCCTGAGAGTCGGCCCTGAAGTATACCATATACGGATAGATAGATGAGAGGGAGAGAAAATAAGAGAGAATGAGAGTAAGAAGAGACAAATACCATGTGGCACATGCCCTTGGTGGATTGAGAAAGAGGGAGAGAGAGAATAAGCAAATCCTGGGAAATACTCCATTCTGGGTGAGTTTGAGAGGTTAGGTGTTAATGCAAGAGAATGAATAACACCAAGGTCCTAGAAATGTCTTGCTGTGAGCTGTTGGTGGTTTTGGTAGGTTTGGGTTGGAGTAGGGGTGACAGGGGAATAATGAAAAAGCACACAGAAAACCATCCCTCACTCCAACACATAGAACATAATGTTACCAAAGAAAAACTAAACCACAAGCTACAACACGAAAGCATCAAATCAAATAAAGACATTTTAAAAAGACTTTGCTCCCCCTGGCAAAGTCAACACTCTTCCATAAAATCGGGAAAGAACATCCCAAATATCATCAAACTAACTTTTTTTGGTCATTAAATAGACAGCACGCGGTTTAGCTATGAACACCACTTCATAACAGTAAAAATAAAGTAAAAAGCACACAAAGCTCTAATTGCTATTCAAAATAAGTTAAAACTCAAAACCAAAATTAAAAACCAACATACATGCATCTATAATCACCATTTGAGCTTGTTTGTGTGCATTTGAAATGACAGGTAATTCCCTGGTCTGATCTGTGACATGCCCACAGAACTAATCCTGAAAACACCAGTTATCTTAACCTGTATCGAGCCTGTCGGACCAGAGAGAGATAGATAACATTGAGTCATTGAGGCTCTAACTTTCCATTAGTTGTACTCAACACACACACACACACACACACATGCATGCACATGCATGCACACACGCTCATACTATGAACACACTTTCTCTTTCACTCACACAAACCTTACATTGATATGGTGGTCAACTTTGTAGTCAGTGATAAAAAGAAAGAGGACTTGTGAAACTGTTTTTTTTCTCAACATAATTATCATGCACTGTAATCATGTAAGTATGGAGAAAAACAGGACGAAGCACAAAACAATTCCATAAACAGATTATATAAACATACATGTCATTGTATGAACATGTCTAACAATGCCAGACTTTCACCAAATGAGGGACATCACTGTTAATATATTATAAATAACAGATTCAGTGAGGTAACTCGAGTGAGGTTTCATATAGCTTTTCACTGATAAGGTAATTTGTTAATGTATACTCATCAACACCCAACCATCCCCTCAACACACACAAAGAAGCATCAGTACTTACCCATAAGGCCTTTGGATAAAGGCAGGATGGATTTGTGGAACACCAAAAGTGAAACCTGGATGGAGATGAGGTATGGTCAAATTAATTAATGATCTTATTCATGTCATTGTGAGTGCCAAATGGCACCCTATTGCCTTTTTAGTGCCCTACTTTTGACCAGGACCCATAGTAGTGCATTATATAGGGAATAGGGTGCCATTTGGGATGCAAGTCATTCAGTTCATTCTAGACACATCGGGACATCCTGAATCATGTATTGAACACATTAAATTTGACATATTTAAGATTAATAAGCCTTGGAATCATCATGGAAGATTTCTGCACCAGGCATGATTTACGAGGAAAAAATGTGTACGATATGGAAATAAAAATAAGATGAGACCTAGGGCATGTTCTATAGAACAAACAGCCTCAATGTGTTCAGAACATTACCATACAGAACCGGTACTGTTGCTTCCTACTGAGTTAAGTATACTTCCCCTATAGGTATCTCTCTATGTGACTGTGTTTACCTGGCTGCATCACCCGTGGCTTGGCCCCCAGGTACGCCAGGTTGACGTTGGCCTTCCTGCCGTCGATGATGGGGTTTGGATCTTTACAGGCCCTGTCCGCAGCCGAACGGTCCTCCATCGTCACCTGCAGGGACACACAGAGAGGGGTGAGAGAGCACAGGTAAGAAGTGGTGAAGAAGAAGTGTGAGGGGTTGGTAAACATGTACGATAAAGACTCACCAATGTTAATATTCATTAGCTAAAGGGAGGCAAATATTAGAGAAAATATGGATATCACACACAACCCGACTGTCAGTCAATATTTTGAAAATAAAGACTTATAGTAAGTTGAGATCTTTGGTCTTGGGTAGGCTCTAAGCGCCTGATGAGTTATTTCCTTGTTTTCCAGAGTAGAAGCCAGATATAACGCCATCTCTGACCATAGATACTCATCCATTCAAAGTAATTGGACAAGTTTACCTGTGACTATAAGTATGTTGAGAGTAATGACTATGTAAGAGTTTTTGGTGCTGTAATATGGTATTTTTCAAATAACCAGAGGAAAACCTCTCAACTCATCAAATACTACAGGCTAATATTTCACATAAATGTGCTTAAAACTAAATGGCTGCAAGGAGGGAGGTACCATGACAGTAAACCCGTTTTATAGTAGCCCATCTGTCTCGTATTAATGCTCATAGACATTGACATGAGGTTCTGCTCATCCTCTTCCCAAAACTCATCTTTTGAACATGTTAGCGCGGAACAGTGCGCGTGTGCGCCCATCGGTTGTTTTCAATGATAGAACGCTTCAAGCTGAAAACACAAGCCTACTTATGAAAAACTTAAAATATTATGAAATAGGCCAACAGTAGCCTAACCAACACCCACTTTAACGATCACGTGTGATTTATTGCCATTTGAAATAATGCAGGCCTTAGACAGACACTTGCACTTTGTGTAGGAAAGTTATGAAGAATAAATACTATATTGATACTTACGAATCCATACCCCCTGGACTTGCCGGTCTGTCGGTCGGTAATCACGACTGCTTCTTCAATTTCTCCAAACACTTCAAAATATTTCCTGAGACTGGAATCCGTGGTGTGGTATGGAAGACCCCCTACAAAAACCTTCGTGTATGTCGTGTCCTTCTGCGTGGTGTGCATCTTCACCAATATTTCAGTGCAAAATAGTGTAAACAGAAACAATCAAAAATATAGTGCAATGTTTCCTTATCAGCTCGTTACGTTATTTATTAGTATTGCTATAAAAACGAACAATAAGACATTTACCACTGGAGAGGCTTCAGGGAAATATCACAAACTCGACAAAAATCAAGATTCGAGGTAGATTATGTTTCGACACTTAAAAGAGATATGGAGCGGATTGTCCAAGCAATCGTCAGGTGTTTGCAACTCTTCTTCGTAACTGTCGTGACAAACTAAATATGTTTCGGACCCATTCCTAAAAGTGCTTCCCATAACTCCACCCAGTTCCAAGCCTGAGGGCGGTACTGTGCGTGCATTGCTGCCCGCCCACATGCTCCCCTACACGCTCCAGCAAACAGCTGGGAAGCGGGCACAATTAAAGATCCATGCCTGCTTAGTGGTGATGAAGAATAGACCATATTACCTACCACATGTTAAACCACCAGGAAAGTTATGGTCATTCGGTTTTTCATACCCCTAAAATTATATTTTCTTACAACAGTTGTATAGACTAGTGCTCACGGCAAGGTTTCGGCTACTTAATAACCCACAGTGTCACACACAAGACCCCATTATACTCCATGAAGATATAACTTAAAAAATGAAGGTCTTGGTTCTCTTCCTGTCCCAGGGGATACCTGGCAGCAGGTGGTCGGGTCAGAGAAGGCCCATTACGCATAGAGAGGAGACAGACAGTGGTCAGCCCAGGGACGCCTGTGTTTTAGTGGCAGCAGCAGTTCAGCATGACCAATGCAGACAGGTGTAATCTCTGGGCCTCAAATTTCCTTGTAGAATAATGCAGTAGAGTGTTAGATTATATTTTGGACTATGATACACGCGATGCTGCTAAAATGATTATGCACAATGGGTAGGGACATAAATGTTTAGTTTTCTGGGCCCCTAATGTCTCATAGGAGGCCACTGATGACTGGACTGTTTTAAAACGTGTTTAGGAGTGACTTCAGCCGGGTGATGATGGAATTTATAATAACTTTTTTAGGTGGACTTGAAGGGAAGAGCGGTATGTGCGTAAATACGCGGCCAGGGCAATTGGGCACGCGCCCCGTGCAGGATCTGTCTATGAAAGATCATATCTTCAGATTATTTTTCAAATAGGCTACTTATGCTTGTGATTATATACATCATACAAATATTAAGTTAAATTGTATATTTTAGTACAGCAGTGCCTTGAGGTCAGATGAATGTCAACTTGTGTGTCTTGTAGTGCCTGTGATAACTAAAATAGGCCTAATAACAACTATAATACTTTGTAAACTTTGTAAAACTGTTGACTTTTGTCTTTCATGATTGAATGTGGAAAATTGTGATTCTCCCTCCTGTTTTCCACGACAACTGTTCTGTAACGTTATACTGAGAAATCTGATACGGAACTATTGTCTAAATCCTTCATATGGTTCCACCTCTGTGGACTAAGACAGCCATGGAGACACGCAGCCTACATAGGCCCTAATACTGGTATGTGCCTGGTTGCTTGTAGCCTACAGTAATATTTTGAGTTGCAAATTTGATGTGGCTGGCTAGCTGTCATAATTGTCATCTCCTCCATCACCGGAATGCAGTAGCGTGAATTGCCACTGGACTCTTCTGTACCAAAAAAATGTCATCGCCCTCTGCTTGGTCACTATTCCCTGCCGCAACCTGATAGAGCGACATTTCTGTATCTCGGTGGATCAGATACTATTTTATTCATGCGTGCTCACGCGCCCTGAGCAGAGCCGCCGCATAGTGGTCCGTTTCAGGTTTCAGCGGCCACACAATGAAGATACCATCGAGTTGCGTCCCCTTGTTGTCTCCGTTCGCGTGCAACATGCCGACTAATCAGAATCCCCTTACATGTTGGCTAACAAAACGTAGCTACAGGGTCTCTGGTAAATCCTCATCAATGGTTATCCCTAAATCCCTTATGTGCATATCTTTGATGTGTATAGGCCTATAGCATACATTTATAGGCTATAACATTGGGAGTGTGCCAAATGAGCCCTGTTAAATTAAATACATAGCCTATATACTGTAGTATAGAGATATCCTTTAACGCAATGAATGCTATGTGAGTATGTAACTAACTAAATAAAAAATTGTGGAATTCCATTACAAATTCCATTCAGCATTCCACTTCAAGTTCACCATCCTTGACTATCAGGATGGGCTTCCAACTTCATTAAACAAGGGAGTGTTAGGAGGATGGTCATGTTTAGAAAATGTAAAAGTCATATGTAACCTGACATGTGATCAGACCTTGTAATTTTGGGAACTGAGATTAGATTTTTCACCAGTTGAAAAACACAGCAAACCTGTCAACCATATAACACCCAAAAGGCAATGATGGGTCATTTGGGAACAGTCCAACTAAGGTCGCAAGGGCTTAGTTTGCAGAAGATCTAGGTGCTGCTGTAGGCCCTCCTTGGTTGGGGACAGAAGCACCAGATCATCAGCAAACAGTAGACATTTGACTTCAGATTTTAGTAGGGTGAGGCCGGGGGCTGCAAACTGTTCTAGTGCCCTCGCCAATTCATTGACATATTTGTTGAAGAGGGTGGGGCTTAAACTGCATCCCTGCCTCACCCCCTCGGCCCTGTGGAAAGAAATGTGTTTTTTGCCCATTTTAACCACACACTTGTTTGTGTACATGGATTTTATAATGTTGTATGTTTTTCCCCCCAACACCACTTTCCATCAATTTGTAGAGCATACCCGTATGCGAAATTGAGTCAAAAGCTTTTTTGAAACCAACAAAGCATGAGAAACTTTGCCTTTGTTTTGGTTTATTTGTTTGTCAGTTAGTGTTCTGTATATTTTACAATACCATCAACCCCACAGGCCTTTTTGTGTTGGAGGGTTTGTATTTTGTCCTGTAGTTCATTCAATGTAATTTAAGAATCCAGTGGGTTCTGGTAGTCTTTAATAGTTGATTCCAAGATTTGTATTTGATCATGTATATTTGTTATAAAGCCAAAAAGATTGGATAAGTGGTTTATCCATACATCTCCATTTTGGATAGATAACTGTTTGTGTTGTTTGTTTAGAGTTTTCCAATTTTCCCAGAAGTTGTTTGATTCTATGGATTCTTAAAGTACATTGAGCTGATTTCTGATGTGCTGTTCCTTCTTTTTCTATGTTGTATATCTGTATTGTTTTAGTGATTCACCATAGTGAAGGCGTAGGCTCAGGTTTTCTGGGTCTCTGTTTTTGATTGGACAGGTTTCTCAATTTCTTTCTTTGGTTTATGCATTCTTAATCAAACCATTTGTCATTGTTGTTAATTTTCTTAGGTTATGTGCTTGAAATGTTTTAATTTGATAGGAAAGCTGAGAGGTCAAATATACTGTTTAGGTTTTCTACTGCCAAGTTTACACCTTCACTATTACAGTGAAACCTGTTGTCCAGGAAATTGTCTGGAAGGGATTGACTTTGTTGCCTAATTGTTTTTTGGTAGATTTCCACACTATTTTCCTTTCTTCCCCCAAAAAATGTTTACCCCTTTTTCTACCCAATTGGTAGTTACAGTCTTGTCTCATCGCTACAACTCCAGTACGGACTCGGTAGAGGCGAAGGTTGAGAGCCGTGCATCCTTCGAGACACAACCCAACAAAGCCGCACTGCTTCTTTGACACAATGTCCACTTAACCCTCAAGCCAGCCACACCAATGTGTCAGAGGAGACACCGTACACCATGTCAGCGTGCACTGCCAAATGAGTCTCCCGGTCGCGGTCGGCTGCAACAGAGCCTGGACTCGAACCCAAAATCTCTAGTGGCACAGCTAGTACTGTGATGTAGTGTCTTAGACCACTGCGCCACTCGGAAGGCCATCTATAGCATTTCTTAATATTATTCAGTTCCTTTGGCTTTGATGCCTAATGATTGAGCAGTTCAAGTAGTGTGATTTTGCTGTGATCTGATAGGGGTGTCAGAGGACAGACTGTGGGTTGAGGTCAGTGATAAAGTAGTCTACAGTACTACTGCCAAGAGTGAGCTATAGGTGTACCTACCTTAGGAGTCCCCTCAAAGCCTAACATTGACTATGTACATATCCAGCATCCGACAGAGCTGCAGGAGTCGTGATCCATTTTTGTTGGTTATGTTGTCATAGTTGTATCTAAGGGGGCATATGGGGTAGGGAATGCTGTCACCTCCAGGTAGGTGTTTGCCCCCCTGTGTGCTGAGGGTGTCGGGTTCTTGACTCTCTCATTTCAATTGCTTATTTACATTAGGGACAGATACAATGAATGTCCGACCATCCTATGCATTACACCACCACACAGAAGCTTACAATAATTCCCAGTGCTTGTCCCCAAATTAACATTAAAGTAATAAAACCTACTTTTTAGACAGTATAGTGAAAACACCAAGATACTCTAACATATGATAATGACACCAAAGACTTTCTGCAAGTGAACTATAATGAACAGTGCTGAAGAAGTAATTTAATTCCATGGAAACACCGCCATCTTGTGTCTAAAACAGCTTTCAACTCAACGTTCACCATTAGGGGGGGGCTTTTTTAAATTAATGGAAAATAAATATCTTCATGATTTCAATTTCAAATAATAATATTGCCCACCTTTATACAGTATGATTTTGCATCGTAAAATAAACCCTCAGAGATCTCTTCTCTTTATACCACATACTTCAAACAAGTCTTAGAAACAGACTGTATGCACATACACTTGGCTCTTTTGTATACAAAAACACAAATAGACATCACTGATCTCTCTCTCCCTCACCTCACCTGCCCACTCTTCCTCTAATTCCCCCTGCACCATCTCTCTATGCTCTCCCTCCCTCTCCCTCCTTCTCAGATACACTGGGCTCCAATAGACAGATAAGGTGCTCCCAGCCAAGTGCTAGAATTGCTCCTCAGCTTGTTCAGTCTGTTGAAATGTGGAGTCATTCTCCATCTCAAGAGAGGCTGAGAGAAGCTGCCCACTGAGCCCACTTATGACTCCCTCTCCCCCGTCCTCCCTGACCCCTCCACTCCCTCCTCCTTGAGTCTGAGTTGGATCTGGATCCAGTGGCTCCTGCTGGATCCCTCTTGGGCTGGGTGGGGTCTCAGGGGCATCAGGGGCGTGGAGGACCTCCACAGGGCTGACTACGTCCCCCTCTCCGGTTATTAATGCAGCTTCTGGGTCATGGACACCAGCTGATTTAGGCATCAGGTTCACGTTCAGCTCCTCCTTGTTGAGATGAGAGAGAGAAAAAAAAAATATTCAAGATACACACACACACACAGGTCATATTCAAGGTACACAGGTCATATTCAAGATACACACACAGGTCATATTCAAGATATACACACAGGTCGTATTCAAGATACACACACAGGTCATATTCAAGATATACACACAGGTCATATTCAAGGTACACAGGTCATATTCAAGATACACACACACACACACAGGTCATATTCAAGGTACACAGGTCATATTCAAGATACACACACAGGTCATATTCAAGGTACAGAGGTCATATTCAAGGTACACAGGTCAAATCCAAGATACACACACAGGTCATATTCAAGATAAACACTCAGGTCATATTCAAGATACACTCACAGGTCATATTCAAGATACTCACACAGGTCATATTCAAGATACACAAGTCATATTCAAGGCAGATATAGTTCAAGTTGGTCCCCATTTAACCTCCTAAACTCAGTTTTCCCTTATTCCCCTCACATTCATATTTTTCATAATTTCATAATTCTCACCTTCCGTTCCTCCTCCGTCTGTCTCATCCTCTCCTCCATGTCCACTTGGATGGTGACAGACTGGTCCCTCTTGCCCTTCAGAGACTCCAGGTGAGGGGTAGGCCGACGTTTGGGTGTCTCTCTGTCATCAATCTGACCGTACACACACAGCAATTAAACCATGAGTTACACACTCCAACAACACATATTAGGTAAACACTCATATACTGTAGTTAATTTGTAAATAACTCATAAAATATAATCTCTTCAATAGAGAGTGACTGTCATTGGTATATTGACATAGTCAATCAGTTCTGCACTCACTTCCATAAGATGACAGCAGTTTTATAAATAACCAGGAAACTAATCAAGAGACTATCCAACCAGGCCGCAGTCTTATGATGACAAGAGATTATGGAACTCCTCCTCTCACCTGATTCTGACGCCACCATAGAGGGTGAGACAACATGAAGCTACACATTGCTCTGCCCCACCATTAGACCTGACCGGTACCCACCATGATGTTGTATGCCTCGCCGCTGGCCCTCTCCCTGGGCTGGGCGATGATGCCTTGGCTCAGAAGCTGTTCCAGGATCTCACTGGACCTGGGTCTCTCACCACTCTCCTGGGCCAGGCCAGGAATGTGGGCTGAGTGGGAGACACACACAAATAGGTCTCTGACGAGTACAAGATACACAGACTCTCTCACACACACCACCACCACACACACACACCGACCTCTTACCTGCCAGTGGTGATAGTTTCCTGGGTACAGCCCCCAGTAAGGTGGGAACCTCACCAGTGTCCAGGACCACTCCACTGTCTGTGGTTAACTTTGACACTGCAGAGTCGCCCCTACAGCCTTGTTTACTCACTGTGTCATCCTGTTGGGAGAATTACATTTCAAACTCAAATGCATAGTGTCTTAGGTGTTTTGACAGGTGCAATAATACAAAGTGTATCATATTTATTTCTAGATCAAGTCACCAAATAGTTTGACTAAAAAGAAAGACTGCCACTAGGCTATCAGTAGGCCCCCCGCAAATCAAATAAGGGAATCAATTGAGAGGAAAAGTGCTCTGACGCGCATCAACGCCGGATGTGTGCCATTCCATTCCAAAAGTCTTCCACTTTGCCTTCTGTATTACACATGTTCATAACATTGTTATTACAGTTTTTAAATAGGAATCGAAATTAGGAACTGCAGGCAGCGTACCTCTCCTCCGTCCAACTCGCTTGATCTCATGGGCTCGACCACCGTGAACCTGGAGGTGCCGCATCCCATATTTACTTTCAAGAGAACAGTGTTCGGCTAGAAGTTTTCTTTTTGATATACCATTAATAGAGCATTTCGCGGGATATTAACGCAAAGGGAACCTCTCAATCAGTCGCATTCCTTCACACTTTCCAAGATAGCGCGACCCATGTCGCCATGGACTCTGCGTTACCATGGGCCGTTGCTACAATAAATCTGACCTGGTTAAAGAGGTGACACCCCCTGGACAGTCAGTAGGTGTCCGGGTACACTCAATCAATTGTCCACCAAGTAAGTCCAATTCCAAATGGTTTTTGGCTTGTAGTGGCCCCTGTGCAAGCAGGTTTTGGCACCAACCCAATCTATTGACTTGAAATTGAAAACATAAACACAAGAAAAAATACTTCACAAAATAAAAATGTGTAATATATGCTCTGTTATTGGTGTAATACACAACATAGATATAATATAGCTTGCATCAGCGACTTCACCCATGCCCAGAGAGACAGGTGGCAACATTCTAATTCCCAAAGGAGCTGAGAGGAGAGAGCAGGGCCAGGGGCTCCTGTGCTGAAGTGTTGGCAGTGAATATGCGGAGCTCTTAGCCTCCAGGCTGTCCCCCAGGGTGAACAGGTTCATATGCACGGTCTCCAGGGTCTTCCTGTATATTCGGTTACAGATAGACAATACCCAGTTATCAAGCATTTAAATATGTTATGTTGTTGATATAGTCAAGATAACTTTTTTCCAAGACAAAAAGGATCATGTCTTTCATACCCATAACAACAAGGAGGCAATATTGAGGTGTGTGTGGTGTTGCTGTCATAGAAAAGTTAGGTGTCATATGTTCACACTGTTAGATCCAGAGAAGGTATGTTTTCACAGATTCATTTGTCATCTTCACTACTGTGAGAGATAACTCACTGAGAGAGGAGGAGTTTCTTCTGCAGGCCAAAAGTGTTCTTCCTCAGGTTCTTGGTCTCCTGCAGAAGAGCAATGTGGGGATGGAGGGGAAGCACTGGGTTAGGGCAGTCACACATACATACTGACAACAAACAATTAACATTGTATTGTTAACATGAAACTGTTATAGGATGAGAGAAAGCAGGTGACAGACAGACGCATAGATAGACAGACAGACAGACAGACAGACAGACAGACAGACAGACCTGGTCCATGCAGAGCTCGTAGTTGGCCCTCTGGGCCAGGACGTCCAGCCGGGTGTGGGCCAGCTGCTGCTCAGAGCCAGAGCTCATGATCTGTCTCTCCACCTTCTGCATATCCTTGACCAGGACCACCACTGTCTCCTTCACCTGGGGACAGGTTAAAAGGTCAGTTACAGGTCAGTCAATTTATCTCATTAGTATCACTATTCACCAAGCACAATGGCAATTGTGAATTGTTTACATTGATAAACTATGACTATCATTTTCTACAGTGTGTTTTGCATAAATCTTATGTAGAACTCTTTAGGTCTCTGTAAGGCTTACACAACAGTGTGAATATTGTCAGAAATGCCAAGAGATCACTAGGCAGGTCGCACCTGGATGGCAGATGAGTGAGCAACATGGCTCGGACCAGGACAGCTGAACACTAACCTTCTGTTTCTCCCACTCTCGGGCATCCCTGGTGGCGCTCAGCTCATTCAGCCTCTTCCTCAGGCCGAAGACAATGGCACAGCGCTGGGTCTCCAGAACCTTCATCAGCTACACCAACAGTGATACACACAGCGAGTCATACAGCGAGACATACAGGAATGACACAGACATGTTTGCCAAACATAACATACATAGTCTGTACCAGTTTTTCTGTCAATCTCTTACCAAATAAGACACTGATATAGCGTTGAATGCAGTTCATGTACATACAGTCAACAAAAGGAGGAGCATACAAAACTATGTTCCAGCCTGTACTATACCTTGGAGATTCCCACGGAAGGAAGAGCAGTCCAGGACCAGTTTCTGTGCTGTCTGCTTCAGTCTTTTGCAGTAAGCAACCACTGATCATAGGTCAGAGTTCAGGGAAAGAGGATGGAGAGAGGGTTTATCATATAAATCGCTAAAGTAGTGAAACTCTCCGGCTTTTCGTTTCACCTCCAACTAGACTAAAACATTTTGGGTAGGACAATATGAACCGAGGAACAAATGTTCATGCTCATTGTTTGATTGATCTATTGATTGATTAACTCACCCCTTGACGATGTGGCACGGTTGGTACTTGAAGCCCAGGTTGGGCGACTGGAGGTCAAAGGTCAGACAGTGTTCGTTGAGCTTCACAGATTGTCCCTTGTCCATGTGGTGGGACAACATTTGGGTGAGCACGTCCTTCAGAGAGCTACAGGTAGAGTGAGGATATAATGCATTCAAATACAGTCAGATCAGGTGAACAATGTGTAAATGCAGCCAATAATTTGAACAACTATCACAGTTGGGCTGTCTGTGTAAGCACAGCAATAGATAGCAATCTAGATATGCCTATGGAACCGATTTGAAACAGTTGAGATAAAGACTTTACAATCTGCAAATAATTAATTAATGTCATTGGAATACTTGCAAAAAAAACGGGACAAGCATTGGTGCGTTTTACTATCCAAGACTCATCACAACAGCAGCCTATGGGCCCTGGTCAAAAGTAGTGTACTAAATAGGGAATAGGGGGCCAGTCTCTGACCAGAGGTTGTCCAGGACCAGGTGGATCTTCTGCTGAATCAGGTGGATGATCTCCTCAGCCAGCTCCACCTCCAGCTTCAGCTCAGCATCCACTTCATCATCTGTGGACCAGATTCCCTATTCTACATGATCACCAATCACCTGGTTCTACACAACACATTGAAATCTGAACACCGCACACTCCCTCAGCACCTGCCTGTACAGGACCTTCTCCTGCAGACAGCGCTCAGCGATCGCCTTCACCTGGAAACACCCAACAACCATGAAATCAGTTTAAATCGCACACATGACAAGAGAGGGTCATTTACAGTCATGAAGGGTGAGCAGCAACATTTAGAATGTCCCGAGTCATGGGAATGTAGTATCTGTGGACCAGATTCCCTATTCTACATGATCACCAATCACCTGGTTCTACACAACACTTCAAAATCTGAACATCATCAGATGTTGGTTGCATCTCTATGCCTGTGTTTAGACAGGCAGACCAATTCTGCTATTTTTTTCTCTAATTGGTCTTTTGACCAATCAGATCAGCTCTGAAAAAGATCTGATGTGAAATGATCTGATGTTATTGGTCAAAAGACCAATTAGTGGAAAAAAATATCAGAATTGGGCTGCCTGTGTAAACACAGACAGTGTCTCCTCATCTGTTCTAAAGGTATCAAGGGCAGTGAAGTGTGTCTCGTGTGTCCCAACTGTTCTCCCTCGCCCTGCATACACCCTGAATCCACTCTACCTTCACTAAGGCAGCCATCTCCTGGTCTACTCTTGCAATGCTACCAGCTGATTGTCTCTGCCAGGGCCCTAGCTCCTCTACGCGGTAGGTCAGGTGGTTCTTCGTGCTCCAGCGGATCTAAGCCAGGGGAAGGAGTGGACATTGCATTCCTGGATCTGATGTTTTGTCAGCACAACCCTCAGACCTGAGTTTTCACCCCCAGATTGTGAGGTGTGCAAGGAT
Organism: Oncorhynchus masou masou; assembly: GCF_036934945.1. Classification (NCBI taxonomy): domain Eukaryota; kingdom Metazoa; phylum Chordata; class Actinopteri; order Salmoniformes; family Salmonidae; genus Oncorhynchus; species Oncorhynchus masou. The sequence continues at coordinate 18,136,514 of NC_088223.1, forward strand.
TTATTCCAATACACTGAAAAGAGAGCAGTAGGGTTCCTCTAAAATAGCTGGGGGTCACAACGTGCCACAATGTGTTACCTGAGTGGTAGCATCTCCACGTGCGCAGTGAAGATCCTGGTTGATCTGATAGGTTAAGGCCCTCTGCAGCTCAGACCTATTTGTGACCAGATTGCTGTTGAAGGACCAATCTGGTTGGGTGTACCTGGGTCAAGGCTTCAGAAAACTTGATTTCATGCCTGTAGATGCCTGTAGAAGAATTAATAGAGTATAAAATATCTTTCATTTTTCAAATTCTGACAAATAGATCATTATTGACTTGTAGAAGGTTTCAGTTTTAAGCAGTTTTCTGTATTTTTTGTGTGATTTGGACCTGGCTTCAAAATTTCCACTAAAGTGAAATAATACCTTATTTCCCATCTGAGATTTCACAGTCAGTGCCTAAAATGATAAGTAGCCTTTACGAACAAGTACTACATTATTAATTTAAAATTATGAAAATTATAGAGGTATAAAGCAAAGAGCTTGAAAGTTGAGTAGCTTGTTAGCGAAGACAAAAGTGAAATGTGTCAGACTTCGAAACTCTTCAGAAAGACTTGGAACCCTCAGTCGAAACACTTCCATTTCTGACATCACAGTATACATCTTGTAGAATGTTTAAAACAGAATTCAAAACAACATCAAGAAGACACCCATTGACCTTTAACGTTTAAACCCGTTAACCCTTTCAGGGCCCTATTGAGCACACCGCCATGTAGTTCACATATTTACGTATTTGCAGTTATAATCAGGAATTCTGTCAGCAATGTAGAGTAGAGGCATTTAGCACATAACGTTTATGTTAAAATCTCACAGACTATAACCATGCCCATTATACCTCTCTACCAAGCAAAAAGGCAGTAACTGCTCATAATGTGGAACTGAGAAAAATTGGTTAAACAGTAATCATGTTGCAGTTACTGCTAACATGACCCCCATTTTCTCCAAAACACAATAGAGGCATGATACTTATCCACATGATTAAGCATGTATTTAAATGTAATAAAAATTACATGAACTAATTTTCAACCAAATTAGCAATTACTGCCTTTTTGTTTGGTAGGGCAGTATAGTACTTTGTAAAAGCAACAATTGGGCTAAATATTGGATGAATAAAACTTGAAAACAATGCATTCATGAGACAAAAGGGACCCACTAAATCAGATTGCGTATTTTATATGTGTTAATACCTGTGTTAAAATCTATTTAAGATTTCTCTGTTTTTGGTACGATGTACCCAATGACTACTGAAAACTTGCTATGTCCTCATTGTGATTTTACAGATGTGTTTCATACGTCTTATTTATACACTTTTGTAATATTTATGAAATGCATATTGATATACACTGCTCAAAAAAATAAAGGGAACACTAAAATAACACATCCTAGATCTGAATTAATGAAATATTCTTATTAAATACTTTTTTCTTTACATAGTTGAATGTGCTGACAACAAAATCACACAAAAATTATCAATGGAAATCAAATTTATCAACCCATGGAGGTCTGGATTTGGAGTCACACTCAAAATTAAAGTGGAAAACCACACTACAGGCTGATCCAACTTTGATGTAATGTCCTTAAAACAAGTCAAAATGAGGCTCAGTAGTGAGTGTGGCCTCCACGTGCCTGTATGACCTCCCTACAATGCTTGGGCATGCTCCTGACGAGGTGGCGGATGGTCTCCTGAGGGATCTCCTCCCAGACCTGGACGAAAGCATCCGCCAACTCCTGGACAGTCTGTGGTGCAACATGGCGTTGGTGGATGGAGCGAGACATGATGTCCCAGATGTGCTCAATTGGATTCAGGTCTGGGGAACGGGCGGGCCAGTCCATAGCATCAATGCCTTCCTCTTGCAGGAACTGCTGACACACTCCAGCCACATGAGGTCCAGCATTGTCTTGCATTAGGAGGAACCCAGGGCCAACCGCACCAGCATATGGTCTCACAAGGGGTCTGAGGATCTCATCTCGGTACCTAATGGCAGTCAGGCTACCTCTGGCGAGCACATGGAGGGCTGTGCGGCCCCCCAAAGAAATGCCACCCCACACCATGACTGACCCACCGCCAAACCGGTCATGCTGGAGGATGTTGCAGGCAGCAGAACGTTCTCCACGGCGTCTCCAGACTATCACGTCTGTCACATGTGCTCAGTGTGAACCTGCTTTCATCTGTGAAGAGCACAGGGCGCCAGTAGCGAATTTGCCAATCTTGGTGTTCTCTGGCAAATGCCAAATGTCCTGCACGGTGTTGGGCTGTAAGCACAACCCCCACCTGTGGACGTCGGGCCCTCATACCACCCTCATGAAGTCTGTTTCTGACCGTTTGAGCAGACACATGCACACATGCATATGCACACCTCCATGCTCTGGACACTACGCTGACAGACACAGCAAACCTTCTTGCCACAGCTCGCATTGATGTGCCATCCTGGATGAGCTGCACTACCTGAGCCACTTGTCTCGGTTGTAGACTCCGTCTCATGCTACCACTAGAGTGAAAGCACCGCCAGCATTCAAAAGTGACCAAAACATCAGCCAGGAAGCATAGGAACTGAGAAGTGGTCTGTGGTCACCACCTGCAGAACCACTCCTTTATTGGGGGTGTCTTGCTAATTGTCTATTATTTCCACCTGTTGTCTATTCCATTTGCACAACAGCATATGAAATTTATTGTCAATCGGTGTTACTTCCTAAGTGGACAGTTTGATTTCACAGAAGTGTGATTGACTTGGAGTTACATTGTGTTGTTTAATTAAGTGTTCCCTTTATTTTTTTGAGCAGTGTATTTGGTAGCACTTATTTATTTTTCCCTTTAACCCCATTCGATGTGCAGAACGGATGTGGGAGGGGCTAGGTATACATAAGGGTGCAAATTTGTAAAAATTCACAAAAGCTCTGACGAAGACCGTGAGGCTGATACGTAAGCTTATTAAATATCAGTGATGCTACCAAGAGCAGTGTGCGGTTTCCTTCATCTTGTTCAATTGTTGCCATGCACCTGCAAATTAGATTGCTCAGATGTGCGAGTGCCTTTTGAATTTTTTATCATGTGTTAATACCTACCAAAAACAGAGATTTATACATGATCAAAACTTCACACCAAGGTAAGCCTACACAAAACACAGCCTTGATTTTTAAGTGTTTCTAAAAAACCCCTGTGGGAAACCAGTGGTGTAAAGTACTTAAGTAAAAATACTTTATTACTAAAGTCATGGGGGGGGGGGGGGGGGTGTATCTGTACGTTACTATTTATATAAATATTTAAATATTTGTACTTATCCCTTGATACTTTGGTATATTTAAAACCAAATATTTTTAGACTTTTCCTCAAGTAGTATTTTACTGGGTGACTTTCACTTGAGTGTCACGACTTCCACCGATGTCGGTTCTTCTCCTTATTCGGGCGGCGCTCGGCGGTCGACGTCGCCGGTCTTCTAGCCACCGCCGATCCACTTTTCATTTTCCATTGGTTTTGTCTTTGTTTCCCACACATCGCCCAATTTTTCCGTTTTTGATTTGTTAAAGTTTGAAATATCCAATAAATGTCGTTCCACTTCATGATTGTGTCCCACTTGTTGTTGATTCTTCACAAAAAAAATAGTTTTATATCTTTATGTTTGAAGCCTGAAATGTGGCAAAAGGTCGGAAAGTTCAAGGGGGCCGAATACTTTCGCAAGGCACTGTATAATTGAGCACACAGCCATGCAATCGCCATAGACAAACATTGGCATTAGAACGGCCCATACTGAAGAGCTCAGTGACTTTCAACGTGGCACTGTTACAGGATACCACCTTTCCAACAAGTTCATACAATTTCTGCCCAGCTAGAGCTGCCCCATTCAACTGTAAGTGCTGTTATTGTGATGTGGAAAGTCTAGGAGCAACAATGGCTCAGCCGCAAAGTGGTAGCCCACACTAGTTCACAGAACGGGACCGCAGAGTGCTGAAGCGGTTAAAAATCGTTTATCCTCGGTTGCAACACTGAGTTCCAAATTGGCTCTGGAAGTTTCCATGGTCGAGCAGTCGCACACAAGCCCAAGATCACCATGCGCAACGACCAGCGTCAGCTGGCGTGGTGTAAAAGCTTAGTGCCATTGGACTCTGGAAACGCATTCTCTGGAGTGATGAATCACGCTTCCCCATCTGGCAGTCTGACGGACGAATCTAGGTTTGGCGGATGCCAGGAGAACGCTACCGGCCCTAATGCAGTGCACATTGTAAAGTTTGGAGGAGGTATAATCTGGGGCTATTTTCATGGTTCAGGCTGGGCCCATTAGTTACAGCGAAAATACATCTTAACGCTACAGCAAACAATGATATTCTAGACGATTCTGTGCTTCCAACTTTGTGGCAATTTGGGGAAGGCCCTTTCCTGTTTCAGCATGCTCCCGTGCATAAAGCGAGGGCCATACAAAAATGGTTTGTCGGTCTGTGTTGAACTTCACTGGCCTGCAAAATCAATTGCATCTTACTGATCTTCTTTCAGTTAAAAGCAATTGATTTTGCATTGGCATAGACCTAGGTTGAGAATTTGTGTGCCCATGAGAACTGTTTTCACCACGCAAAATATACCCTTGCAGTACATTTGACAATCTCCAGGATTCCTACAGGGTTTAAGTTCAGTGTTCATATTCAATTGTTAAATGCTTAATGAGTAACACTCATTAATGTAAGGAAAGAGAATATTGTGCATATATACACACTCTTACTGTCATTAAACTTATAGCCTACTTGTTGGATGTGCATTGGTGTCTAGCTGAAGGCTAGTTGTATAGTGATATTGTCAACCATCAACTGATCCAGGAAAGACAAATATTGATCGGGAAAAAAAGCTAAAATGGTCTGGTACTTGGGGCCACGGACGGCACGGAGAACACCAATACCTGCCCTGACCCGGAAAAAGCAATGAGTGCTCTAAACAGCCGACTGACAAAAGCAAACAATGGTAAATCTAAAGCATTGGAACAGAGGCATTGGCTATTTTTTAATCAAGGACACATGGCAAACACAAAGGAAAATCTATGCATTTTAAGGGAGCTCAGCACTACTGAGTGGACAGGGAGACTTTGTGCAGCCATGTTGAAATAAAAATGGATTAAACCATTGGGGGGAAGCGTTCATTTTCATATAACATTGATAAATTAGCATTGAGAGAACCCCAAAGTTGTTGCATTCAGGGGAGATGTGGCTTCCCGAAATCATATAACATTGATAAACTAGCATTATTGAGAATTCACAAAATTGGCACCCTGATTTTGTTATTTTTCTCGATATACTAGTTCCTTATAAAAACAAACTGTCAAAATGAATCCTATTGTGTTATGTGGGGTAAAGGAATGATAACATGTTAAGATACATTTTAATGGTTTTATTGATGGCAATTACCCATGGTTGTTATTGTGTCACTCATCCAGTAAGAATCATGGCTTTAAAATTAAATTGACTTCCTTATTATCCAAAGTCACCCTAGTCCATTTAAACAAGCAATAAAAAAATATATACTAATGCTTTGTACAATACTGGTTTTGGTCCAAACAAAAGTGGATCAGAAAAGCCAATATACCTTTAGTCTTCAAAGGATCCCAATTTGCATTTAATTTTTTTTTAAATGGATTTCAGGCAACTTTGAATATAGGGATTTACATAATAAATTCTAAATGACAAAATGCTGAACGCAGAGTTGCTTTAATGCCATGTTCACGTGCTAGTTGGGAACGTGGACATTTGACTCGCTAACTGTGGTTGAACGCTGCAAGTAACTAACTACAACCAGCAAGTCGGAAATTTCCTAGTGCCGACAAGCACGTAAACGCGACATTACACATTCAACTTCACAGATAAAAAAACAAACACTATTTACAGGTTTTTATAATAATATTCAAAGGCCAATTAAGAGAGGCAGACAGAATATGAATCAGAATAAAGGGGAGAGAATATGAAAATTAAGGAGATGGAGACCGACAGAGGGAGGGGTAAAACCCCCCACAAAAGAATAAGAACAGATTTGGAACTACAGATTTACAAAGTCGGAGGAAACTTCAGGCATCAGCCTCCGGCCCCAACCTCCACAGCGCAGGAGTAACGGTCCTCTCCTTCCCCACCATTTAAAACACATTCATGTTTCTCACCTTTGACAGTCTGACGGCCGCGAATGACATGTACGTTCAGTTTATACACACATGCCACAGACACACACATCTCAGCGTGTACAAAGAAACCAAAACACAACTCAAATCTGTACACTGATAACAAGCACGCGTCATTCAGCACACAGAAACCTGTACATACAGCATACACGCCATTGACAACATGGCTGCGTCTCAAATGGTACCCTATCCCATACCCCATGTTGTGCACTGCTTCAAACTCAGGTTAAATGAAGTGCACTACATAGGGAATAGGGTGCCATTTGGGATTTGCCCTACAGCTCTCATTAACCTCTGCATGAACTTTTGCAGTTCATAACCTAATCAACGCAACAGTAATATTTTTACACTTTCAACTTCAGTTTTTGCCTTTATTTTAAATCACAAAAAGTCATGCCTAAATTCTAGCTGACGTTTGCAGATGTTGAAAATATATATCTTTGCTTTTGTTAAGCAGAAGTCTCACTTGATTGTGTGGTTGTTTTTGCTGTCATAGGTTATTTAAGTCTGACATGTCCTGAACAAGGGTCACTCTCTCTAGGTTCTTTGAAGTCTCCACCCCCCCACATCAGAGTATAACCCATACATCCCCAGATAGCATGTGAAGGATGCTCTGATGAACCCCCTAAGTACTTCAGTGTTTGTCCAGAGGAAGCAGTCCCGCCTTTGCTTGAAAGGGTCAAGATTTGATTTGAAGTCTAGTCCGATGGATGTTTTACTTCTTACGTCGAACGGCTGTTTTGATCTTGCGACCGGGGATTGAGTGCTGTCCGGTGGCAGCTGCAGTGAAGGTGGTGCTCTTTGATCTGTAATAGGGATATGACATTATCATCAACACCTGTTTCAAATGTAGCACACACACATTCAATAACTTGGAGGTTTTTTTTTTTCTCGTCATTATCGTCACAATTGGGACTAATAACTGAATGCATGCACTAAACCAGGGCATGCAGAAATTCAGAGAGAATATGAATGTATGTGCATATGGGCAGTTGAATTTGCACCAATCCAATGGTTCTCAGGAATCAGAGCTGTTGGACTCACCCAATATTAAAGGTAGGGGGCGCTGCGAAGTTGAAACCACTTCCAGGTGCACTGGGTTGGGGTGCAATGGAGGGCGTGGCAGAAGGGGCGGGGGACCCTCCTGGTGCCCCTCCGAAAGCAAACACCCCCGTGCTGTTACTAGAGGTGCCGAACACACTGGCTCCGCCGAACTGGAAACCTCCACCTGGTAAAACCATGACATCAGGCATAAAAAAGGGACTCTGACATTGATTAAAATGTAATCACACTGCAATCAGACTGAATGGCTCAAATGTATTTTTAGAAATCACACACATACACAAAAAACAGCCCCAAACAATGTGACAGTAGTAACCCACCTGGTGTGGTGGGGACAGATGAACCAAAAGCAGGAGTGGAGTTGGCTTGGTGGCCAAACACGGGGACAGAGTTGGGCTTGGCTCCGAAGGCAGGGGGCTGGGAGGCAGTGGCAGAGAAGGGGGACGGGGCAGGGGAACCAAACGCTGGGGCACTGGGATGGGGGGTGCCCTGACCAAAGTTAGGAGCTTGTCCTGACCCAAACCCAGTGGAGGAGGCAGGGCTGAATACAAACGGAGCAGGGGCTGCTGATGGAGCTGACCAGAGATAGAGGTGGGTAAGTGTTTGATCATTCACAGACTACATTTCAGCCAACTAAAACAAGAGTGCTAAAGTGGTAAAACATATTTGGTCAACGCCGTTAACAGCTATAGTTGTTATTCTATAAATTGCAGATGAGTAACATGATGCAGTGGCACGTCAGGGGTGGAAAACCCCCTTTAAAAGAAGTCCTAAAGGGAACCAACCTGCAGTGGAGGGTGCCGCTGCTCCAAAAGTGAAGGAGGGAGCAGCAGCATTAGGTCCAGACCCAAACAGGAAGGGCTGAGCCGGGCCAGGGTTCAGAGAGACTGCAGGGGCAGGCAGGCTGTCCTGGCTCTGCCCAAACAAGAAGGACTTGGCTGGGGTGGCCTCAGTAGAGGCACTCTGCCCGAACAGGAAGGTACTGGGGGCCGGGATGGGGGCTGGGGCAGGGGTAGAGCTGCTGGAAGAAGTGGTGGTGCTTGCCATGAACCCAAATGCTGGCTTTGGGGCTGCAGGATCTACAAGGAAAACAATGGAATTAAGTGAAGTACAGTGCCTTGCGAAAGTATTCGGCCCCCTTGAACTTTGCGACCTTTTGCCACATTTCAGGCTTCAAACATAAAGATATAAAACTGTATTTTTTTGTGAAGAATCAACAACAAGTGGGACACAATCATGAAGTGGAACGACATTTATTGGATATTTCAAACTCTTTTAACAAATCAAAAACTGAAAAATTGGGCGTGCAAAATTATTCAGCCCCCTTAAGTTAATACTTTGTAGCGCCACCTTTTGCTGCGATTACAGCTGTAAGTCGCTTGGGGTATGTCTCTATCAGTTTTGCACATCGAGAGACTGAAATTTTTTCCCATTCCTCCTTGCAAAACAGCTCGAGCTCAGTGAGGTTGGATGGAGGGCATTTGAACAGCAGTTTTGAGTTCTTTCTACAGATTCTCGATTGGATTCAGGTCTGGACTTTGACTTGGCCATTCTAACACCTGGATATGTTTATTTTTGAACCATTCCATTGTAGATTTTGCTCTATGTTTTGGATCATTGTCTTGTTGGAAGACAAATCTCCGTCCCAGTCTCAGGTCTTTTGCAGACTCCATCAGGTTTTCTTCCAGAATGGTTCTGTATTTGGCTCCATCCATCTTCCCATCAATTTTAACCATCTTCCCTGTCCCTGCTGAAGAAAAGCAGGCCCAAACCATGATGCTGCCACCACCATGTTTGACAGTGGGGATGATGTGGTAAGGGTGATGAGCTGTGTTGCTTTTACGCCAAACATAACATTTTGCATTGTTTCCAAAAAGTTCAATTTTGGTTTCATCTGACCAGAGCACCTTCTTCCACATGTTTGGTGTGTCTCCCAGGTGGCTTGTGGCAAACTTTAAACGACACTTTTTATGGATATCTTTAAGAAATGGCTTTCTTCTTGCCACTCTTCCATAAAGGCCAGATTTGTGCAATATACGACTGATTGTTGTCCTATGGACAGAGTCTCCCACCTCAGCTGTAGATCTCTGCAGTTCATCCAGAGTGATCATGGGCCTCTTGGCTGCATCTCTGATCAGTCTTCTCCTTGTATGAGCTGAAAGTTTAGAGGGACGGCCAGGTCTTGGTAGATTTGCAGTGGTCTGATACTCCTTCCATTTCAATATTATCACTTGCACAGTGCTCCTTGGGATGTTTAAAGCTTGGGAAATCTTTTTGTATCCAAATCCGGCTTTAAACTTCTTCACAACAGTATCTCGGACCTGCCTGGTGTGTTCCTTGTTCTTCATGATGCTCTCTTTGCATTTAACGGACCTCTGAGACTATCACAGTGCAGGTGCATTTATACGGAGACTTGATTACACACAGGTGGATTGTATTTATCATCATTAGTCATTTAGGTCAACATAGGATCCTTCAGAGATCCTCACTGAACTTCTGGAGAGAGTTTGCTGCAGTGAAAGTAAAGGGGCTGAATAATTTTGCACGCCCAATTTTTCAGTTTTTGATTTGTTAAAAAAGTTTGAAATATCCAATAAATGTCGTTCCACTTCATGATTGTGTCCCACTTGTTGTTGATTCTTCACAAAAAAATACAGTTTTATATCTTTATGTTTGAAGCCTGAAATGTGGCAAAAGGTCGCAAAGTTCAAGGGGGCCGAATACTTTCGCAAGGCACTGTATATCATGGTTTAAGTGTCGACAGTGTTTCACTATTTAACTGTTTGTAATTAATGTAAAGATAAAAATAGCACCAAAAAAAGAATAAATTCCATAGTAGAACATCCATTCATAAAATCGACAAATACAAAACAGGTTAATAACAATATTAACTACTGCAGCAGAGTATTCCTCTCACCTGTTGTGCTTTGCCCAAAGCTGAATGAGGGCTTAGGGGCTTCTGCTGCTGGGGTCTCAATCTGGTCTTCCGGCTTCTCAAAGGCCAAGGCAGGTGCATTGGGCTGGTCTTTAGGTAGGTGTGGCTTACTGAAGGAAAAGCCTGTAGATGGAGCTGATGACACCCCCTCTTTACTAGGAACACTGAACAGGAACCCAGAACCCATAGAAGCAACCTCCTTCTCATGCTTCCCAAAGGTGAAAGAAGGGGCCTGGTCTTTCTCTAGTGATTCCCTGAATATGCTGCCCCCTAGTGGTGTGGTCAGCGCAGTAGCCTTGGCTTCAGCCAGCTTCCCAAACATAGGCGCTGCTGCTGCTGTGGTGGTGGTAGTCGTGGTTTCTGTAGAAGCTCCACTGTCATTCTCTGTAGAAACAGGGAGGCTGAAAGTAGAGGAGGAGGAATCAGAGGTTGCCACCAGATGAAAGGAGAACCCACTGTAAGGGGGTTCGCTCTCCGTGCTAGCAGCTGCTGCAGTGCCGAACGAGAGCCCACCGCCGACACCGAATTTGAACCCGGCACCCATACTGGGGGCTTCAGCCTTCTTCCCTTCGTCCACTGCAGGGGTGGAAGCAGCTGAAGATGCAAATTTACATCCCTCAGATGAGCCTCCAAATTTGAAGCCTGCAGAGCTGCTGGTGTCTGTCGAGGTAGAGTCCGATGAGGCAGATGCACCAAATTTGAAGCCCCCTGAAGATGAGGAGTCCAAGAGGGTGCCGCCAAATTTGAAGCCCCCAGAACCAGAGTCCGATGACGCCCCCATGCCAAACTTGAATCCCCCCGAGTCAGAAGAGGACTGGATACCAAACGATGAGGAACCAAATGCTGAAAGAAACCAGGGATCACATTAATGAGTTCAGAATTCTGTACAAAAAAAAAAATACTTATGAATTTTTTTAGCACGTTCAGGCTTCACATCTATCCTCAAAATCAAAGATCTCGCTAAAATGACAAAGCCTCTAGAACACACAAAGATGGCAGTTGACAGCTGTACATACCTTTGGGCTCTACTTTAGCTCCAGGCTTAGGGGTCTGGCAGGCCACACACTCCTTGTCTGCTCCCTTGTTCTCAACACAGCACACGTCACACTCCCACGCTCCCTCTAGCTTCTTGAACTGGGCCCCAAAGCCTAGTAGAGGAGTGGCGCTGACAGGGGTGGGAGTTACAGATGGAGGCGCAGCCGTTGCTCCTGTTAGGTAGATGACGATATGAGCGATCAGCAAAAATATAAACACGTACATTTGCATCAGATTCACATCATTTAAACACTTCCTTGAAGATCTTCTGATGTAAACTGAACATTTGGCCAAGACAGCAGTATGGGGCAACTTAAAAAATAAAATAATAAGCACCAGGTTGTTCTCTCGTCTCACTACCTGGCTTAGCGATCCCACAGGAAACACACTTGGTGTCCTGCGCCTTGTTCTGCACCATGCACACGCCACACTCCCATGCTCCCTCTGGCTTCTTAAACTTGTCTCCGAAGCCCAGGAGTGGGGCAGCAGCGGGCAGAGTCTTAGCCTCCAAGAAGGCAGGCATAGTCAGTGTGGCCTTAACTCCAGTCCCAGGCTTGGTTGTCTCACAGGCCACACATTTGACAGCATCAGGCTTGTTCTGAACCAGACAAGTGTCACAGTCCCAGCTTCCTGCAGGCTTTGTGAACAGGGCCCCAAAAGTTGCAGCGGGAGTAGTGGTGGTGGTGGAACCCTCCAGCCCGGACAACAAGGGTATACTGTCGGTTTTTGCTAAAGAGGAGCCAGAGTTTAGTTGTGGGGTCACAGAGGTCACACACTTGGTGTCAGTGGGTTTGTTCTGCACCACACAGGTGTCACAATCCCAGGAACCTGTTGTCGCGTTGAACAAGTCCCCAAGGGAGGGGGTGTTGGTGGACAGTGCTGGGGTCTCCTGGTGGGCTTTGGGGACAGGGGAGGTCTGAGTAACAGGAACGGCAAATCCTATGGGGAAGAAGACAAGGGGTTAAAAACCACTAAAACAAAATAGAAAACTAATGGCACTATTTGAACCCTCCCATTAAAATGGCAACATAACAGTTGCCATTACAGCTGATGGAGTACCAGTTTATGGCAACGGACTTGTGTCATCACAGATAATTCTCACCAGGTCCATTCAGGAGGTCCAGAACACTGCCCTGTTTCAACACCTTGGCTGGTTTATATGGCCCTTCAAACTCATCCATGCTCTCACTGGCAGCGTGCTTCACTACAGAGACACCAATGGAAACAACTATTAGCTATTAAATTAATTTCCCTTTACATCAAGGTTTGGATCTTGCTCTTGTTCTTATCCTGGAGTTGATCCAAGCTTACCTGCTGCCAATACTGGGGTGGCCATCTTCCCGTTGGACAGTGACAGACCCGTTTTCACTACAGGTGCACTGAAGGTAAATCCAGACTGAAAGACAAAAAAAATTACCAACATCCGACAGTGCAAGGTTTGGTTTCAATACCTGGTACAGGAGTAAGAATATGAACTCACTGTTGAGTGTCAAAAACAAAAACAACAATATTCTATAGGGGTAATACTGTCATCACAGCAGGCATACTCAAGCTGCAGTAAAGCTGTGGGACTTACAGACGGGGAGAAGGACGGTGGGCTAGCAGCAGTTGCCATGACGATGGGGGAGGAGAAGGTGAAAGGTGTGGAGGGAGGGGTAGAGGGGGCTGTAGTCGGTGGCACCTGGAATAAAGACGACAACTGATCCAGGTCAGTTTCAGCAGATGTCACACTATTTATTCACTAGGCCTTCATGGTTATTAGGATGAACACTGAACACATTGAAATAAAGCTATTGGAAGTCACAATGTCAAAACCTGCATCCCAAATGGCATCCTACAGGGCCTGGTCACAAGTAGTGCACCATATAGGGAATAGGGTCAGACGTAGTACACTATATAGGGAATAGGGTCAAAATTAGTGCACCATATAGGGAATGGAGTGCCATTTGGGATGTAATCAAATGGAGCTGGACGGACCTTATTAGGGATGGGCTCCTCCAGGACAGGTGAGGTAGTGAGAGCGGCAGTGGGCGTGACTGTGGCGGTGGGAGGCTGGAAGAAGCTGAAGCTGGGCAGACTGAAGGACGAGCTGTGGGGGAGTGAGATGGCTGGCAGGTCCGATAGCTCAGCGATCTGAAGAGAGAGTCAAACAGAGTATTTAAAACAGCATGCAGCACCAGATCATTTCTACACAGAAGGGGTATTTTTAAATCTCACTTTCAACCTTTTCTGAAGAGATTTACAACTAAAATCTTTTGTTTATCATTTGCCGGGAGACCAAACTTTTCTCCCCAGAAAGGAGAGGGGTCACAGAGAGTGAGAACGGAGAATCCACCTGGTCTTCAGGACGTTTGGAAGAGGGTCTTGTGCTGGTCCTCTCCCTCTTCATCTTCCCACCTCCTGACCCTGTGCTGCTGAATGCAGGAGTGCTGGACAGAGGGTAGGTGGGTAGGATGCTGCTTGTGCTTTGAGAAGGACCTGCCACTGCTTCAGGAATCAGAGGGGATTGTCTTGTGGGCTGGAGGCAAAGCAGAGGTGGAACATGAAACAAGCAACAGTCTGGCTGTAATTTGGAAAGCAACTCTGGAATAAAACAGACTTAGTTTGTAAAGGCTTCTACACATCTATCCAACCATCTATGGACAGGTCTTAAATTAATCAGCACGGTGTGTGGTCTCAGTTGATTGCCGCTGGACACAGTAGCTGGACATCGTAGTTGGTCCCGATTCAACATGTAGAAACAGTCATTGACGGTCTGAGTTCGGGGAAAACTTCCCAACACATTATCTATAGTTAATATCCGGTAGTTGGATGGATGCGTAGAAGCCATTAGCTGACTAATGTGGAGGTGGTGCTAGGGGTCCTCACCGTGTCTCTAGGGGTCCGAGCCAGGCCCCCAGGGGTCAGAGAGGGCCTGAAGGACATGGAACGGTTCCCCGACACTGACGCTGCTGCCGGGATCACCAGCTTCTGGACTGGGGGGAGGGGAGAGTCCAGCTGGAGGGCGAACACACAAAAACACCCGATAAATACTCAAAACAAGGTGTCCCAGGCCCGCGAGCACACACAAACGTACAACATTAAAATGTTTGTCTCAGCTCTCCAATCCATACATGGCCATTATCCACAGCTGGATTAATCTGGCCAAATAAAAGTTCTAATAAAAACTGGCACGTACCACTGCCAAACTTTCATTGTAACAAAATGTTTGCATGGTCCTTGAGAAATCTCAAAAAAGGTAGCACTTAGTCAATATGGCCACAACATTGAGAGGAACCAGCCTCGAGCCTTCTGCCCCAAAAAGCCATCTATGGATCTGGACAGTCTTGTCAGACCCCCTTACTTCTCAACGGCCCATTGTCAGGGCTTAGTGACCAGCTGTCACAGCTGGACCATTTAACAGTTACGGACAGCCATCCAACTTTGGCATAGCTAACCCTACTAGATAGCAACACAAAGAGACACACATGCTCACAAATGCTTACAAACACACTCTTCACTCAGTCACACACACACCCGCTTACTTAAAACACACGCCTGCTCACAGACTCAGCGCATAAACACAGCAGAGCAGTGGTGAACAGCTGCCCCAGCCTGACACCCATTAACTTCAGCAGACAGGAATAAAAGGGGCAGGAGGAACTAACAATGACACCACTGTTCACACCAACTAACCGCAGTGTTTGGCTCAAGACCTTTCAGCTGCAGCTGTGCATGTTAGTTGTTGGGGTTCATAATATTGTGGACAAACAGCTGGGAGAAAACTGGTTAACAAACACATGTAGAGGAGACCAGCCATAATGTCAATTGTCAGTGTCAAGAGATTTTGTAAAGGGTGTTTCGAAGATAAACACTTACCAGTTTCTTTTTGGCCTGAAAATGTGAAAGGTGTAGAGTGCTGCCATCCAGTGACTGAAGGACATAGGAGAAATAACTGTGAGATCATGACAATGACAACAATGGAGGACCTAAAACGTTTAAATACTCATCACTTACTGTTGATAAGGGAGAGGAAACTGTAGAGGGGATTCTCTTGGCATCCTGTTAAGACAAACACACAACTGTGATGCACTTGTTAACATAAACAACCAATATTTACAATTACTTGGTAGCCAAGTTGAGATGTTAACTTCACTTCCTTGTGAGGATTCACCACTTCTCAAATCACTTTTCCAGAAATAGAATATAAATAGAAAATGTAAGGTATAAAGCTGACTGAGGTTGAAAGGTCTACACAATAAAATAGAACGGTTCTGTAACCATTGTGCCAGGCTGAGTAAGCCCCTGTTCCTGCTAATCTGAGGATTCCATATTCAATTAAAACATGTGTACTCACAGCGAGGGGGCTGGACATGCGCTCCAGGGACTGTAGGATGCGTCGGGCGGTAGCGCTGGTCACCCCACAGGGCTGAGCCCCAGCAGGCTTGGCCTTGATCTGTCTCCGCAATGGAGCCTAAAGGGGAAAATATAGCAGTCAAATTAAATATAGCAGCACTTTTCACAAACCCATTTCCCACAGAATATTGTTTCTTGCCTAGGAGAAAATCAATAGGGAAACATTGTTGAGTTGTAGAGAACTACCTGGTAAGGTATGGCTGTGCGTGAACGGGCTGTTCTAACAGCAGCCGCTCCCCCGTAGGTAGTCTTCCCTGGGTAGAAGGGGGAATCCCCCAACTGACTGGAGTTCAGCACTGAACTGGTCATCGTAGACTAGTGGAGAAGAACACAAATGCCCAATGTTAAAAAACACAATCATAAATAATGCTGCCAAAGCCAGAGTTTCCAAGATCCTATAGAAAGTCAACACCCCCCTTGGATTTTGTCACATTTGATTTTGTTACAAAGTGGGATTCAAATGGATTTAATAGTCAGTATTTTGTGAAGATCCTTGACAAAACATATGTAATTTTGTAATGTTTTTTTTAATTGAACCTTTATTTAACTAGGCAAGTCCGTTAAGAACAAATTCTTAATGCCAAAGTGGAAGAAAAATAATATTTTAAAAGATGAATTAAATACAAAACACTTATAAATGGGGTGGTTTGAGCACTGAATGCTGATTGGCTGACAGCTGTGGTATATCAGACCGACAAAACATTTATTTTTACTGCTATAATTAAATTGGTAACCAGTTCATGATAGCAATAAGGCACCTCTGGGGTTTGTGGTATATGGCCAATATACCACAGCTAAGGGCTGTGTCCAGGCACTCTGCGTTGCACACCTCCTCGGGCCTCATTGCTTAAATATACCTTGATTAGGTAAGAGTTTATACATGTTTGTTTGTTTGTATATATATATATATAGTTGTTTTTTATCTCGGTCAAGGTGTTGGGGATTTTTTATTTTACCAGGCAAGTCAGTTAAGAACAAATTCTTATTTTCAATGACGGCCTGGGAACAGTGGGTTAACTGCCTGTTCAGGGGCAGAACGACAGATTTGTACCTTGTCAGCTCGGGGGTTTGAACTTGCAACCTTCCGGTTACTAGTCCAACGGTTTAACCACTAGGCTACCCTGCCGCCCCGGGATCATGGCTAGACAGCAATGTTCAAGTCTTGCCATAGGTTTTCAAGCAGATTTAAGATGAAACTGTAACTTGGCTACTCAGGAACATTCACTGTCTTCTTGATAACTAACTCCAGTGTAGATTTGGCTTTGTGTTGTTGATTACCGTCCTGCTGAAAGATGATTCCTCTCCCAGTGGCTGGTGTAAATCAGACTGGGGCAGGTTTTGCCTGTTTCCATGACATAGTGAAAGTATTGTCCAATAAAGAAACAGAAACTTCAGTTTAGGCTATTTGCGCAGGCAAACATGAATGCCATAACATGCCCACCACCACTAAGCCCAATACACAACACTCCATCACGTTGTTTTATCCAGTTTTTAAAAAATCCATCGACAAAGACTGCCAAGTCTTGATGTCAAGAACACCCATACCATGATGCAACCACCACCATGCTTGAAAATAAGAAGGCAGTTACTCAGTGATGTGTTGCGTTTTCCCCAAAACATGAGGCTTTGCATAAAGTGGATTCCTTTGACGTATTACTTTAGTGCCTTGCTGCATACATATGCATGTTTTGGAATATTTTTTATTCTGGATATTTATATTCTTCTTTTCAATCTGTCATTTCAGTCATTATTGTGGAGTCACTACAATGTTGATCTGTCCTCAGCTATCCTATCACAGCCATTGAACTTCGTAGCCATTTTAAAATCACCAAATGGCCTCATACCTAAGCAGTTTCATTCCGGTCCTGCAGCTCAGTTCAGAAGGACAACTTCATCTTTGATGTGTCTGTGTGGTTTAATACATCACCCACAGCATAACTGTTAACTTTATCATGCTTAAAGAGATATTCAGGGTCTGATTTGTTATTGTTACCCATCTACCAATAACTGCCCTTTATGAGGCTTTCAAAAAGCTCCCTGGTCTTTAGTTTAATATGTGCTTAAAGGACCTTACAGATGTTGTATGCATGAGGGACAGAAGGGGTAGTCAAAAATAATTTAAACTCCATTATTTTACACAGAGTGAGTCCATATAACTTACTATGCGATTTGCTAAGCCAACTTAACTTCTGAACGAATTTAGGCTTGCCAAAACAAAGGGGGTGAATACTTATACAGTGACTATATCTTAGTTCTAAAAAATGAATTAATTTGTATCATTTTCTTTTCACTTTGACATTATGGGAGTGTTGTGTAGATCAAATGAAAAAAAAATAATAATAATGAAATCCCACTTATTAACATAAAATGTGGAAAAAAGGGTGTAAGCTTTCTATTAGGCACTATATGCATGTTGGTTTTTCTGTTAAAATGATCAACTAGTCAAAGTAAATCAACTGAACATCAGTAGCTAAGCGAGTAGAGTTTGTGGACTCTCGACTGGCACTCACAGTGGAGGACTGACTTGACTGACTGACACTCACAGTGGAGGACGTCCCAAAGACAGACAGGTTGAACGCAGGCTTCTTGAGACTGGACTGGGACTGCTGAGGCCCAGAGTGGGTCCGGTCCATCTCCGGGGACCAGAGCTGGGGTAGCGATGCGGTCTTCGAATTAGGTACATCTGGGGACAGATAAGATTCAAATTTGAGTATTCATACAAATGTGTCATGCAACAAAGGACTGAATTTTAGCAGTACCGACTAGATCCTAAAATCCTATATTCAAGATTTGGGATATAATTTCTCAAAGCCACATCCTACCATACAAACCTCTGCCGACTCAAGACCTCAACGGGATTGCTAGTGGCCAAAATGGGATTCCGTACTTTTGACACACACAATCCCCAACACACATTACCTTTGTCTGATGCACGTGAAGAGAAGCCGCTGGTGGTAGAGATGTTGTCGTCCTCGTGCTGTGAGCTGTTGTCCTTGATCTCTTTGACAAGGGAGAAGCTGGGCGAGGCCCCAACGAAGGGGGCAGAGGAGGTGGAGGGCTGGGAGAAGAGAGAGCTGGGGCCCCTGCGGGCCAGGGAGGTGTCCAAGGAGGGGAAATGGAGGTGAGAGCGATTGAGGGGGGGCCTTGACAGAACATCCTGGAAGTTCAGGGATGCCCTGCTTGTCGAAGGTTCTGGGGGTGTTGAGGAGAAATGACTAGGGTTAAGATGGGTTGATACATATTTTGAGGTTCAAAATTGCACATAAGTCCCAAGGCAAGTCCAACTACTGGAATTAGGCTTTACAAACCTAACACAAAATATGAAACATTAACAAATATTATAAACTGGGTGGTTGGAGCCCTGAATGCTGATTGGCTGACACCATATCTACTAACCTGTATTGCTGGTACCGGGCTCCGGAGTGCCCCGTCCATCAGGAAGGGGTGCTACCTCTTCGCTGCCATTTGGGGGAGGGGCCTGGCTGTTCTGCTCCGCCCCCACTACGGCCCCTCCCCCCTCTGCAGCCTCCCCATTCCTGAAGTATTTCTGCAGCCAAGAAGGAACGATGCTCTTGACTGTGTCTGTCACTCGACTAATCAGGCCAGGCTGCTGCTGTTGGAGAGAAAGTTGAGAGCGGGATGGAGAGAATAAAGGGAGACATTTAACACAATAGTGAAACTTTCCAAAACAAAATAAAACCGTGAAGAACGTCTAGTGTTACACATTATAGCAAAATACAAATTCATTTAGGGCAACAAATTTGAAAAAAGACAAACCCCACCAATGATGAAAGTGTCACTAGGTAACAATAGAGAGAGAGAGCGAGCGAGCAGTGGGCGCACAGGAAAGTAATTCCTCTCAAGCGAAGCCCTACTTACTCAAGCTCTCAGTGAAAAGTGGGTCAGAGGAGTCTGACGCAGCACTGAGCAGCACAGGTCTAATGCTGTAACACACACACACACACACACATCCTTCTACAGGAGATCTAGGCTTATATACAAGCCAGAGGAAGATGCTTCCTGTCTTTAAATCAATATCACAAAAACGGTCCTGAAGTGCTCTACAGCTTCATTAACTACACTAAATGTCATTTTAGAACGAGTCTGCAGGAGCCTCAGGCCCAAGTTAAATTTTGCCGCAGCAATAAAGAGCAACTGTAAAAAGAAGGTAGCTCGCACACCGCCCAGTCTCCTGGTAGCTTTTGACTCCTGATAACGACCATATGCTCCACTTCACTTCTGCTCATCTGTAAAAAAAACACCAGTCGAGTACAGAGCAGAAATCCACACAGTTTTTACCAAGCAAAGACCAGTGTAAGCAATCAATTTTACATGACTTATCACAAGGCAAATTGTTTATTATTATAATAAGACTTTAATTAGTTACATTGATTGCTAAAAGTGACCAGCAAGATATAGCGGTAAAAGAAAAAAAAAGGTGCCACTGCGAATGGTAGCTCTCAAGAGCTTGACTGTGATGGTCCGGGAATGGAAAAGGTTATGAACTGCTGCTCTAGCTAAGTCTCATTAACCTATGTACCAGCCCCAGCCTCTCAGACCCCTCTCTGGGTCAGTTAGTGCTCGCAGGCCTTTGTGATTCTAGGGATTTAAAGACGCTGCATTACTCCTGTGAATGGGGCCATGAGACCACAGGACTGTGCCAGAAATCTGCTCTCATTGTTCTCCCAGGAAGCACTTGTGTGTGTGTGTGTGTGGTTGAAACAGTGAGATGGTATGGAGGCGTACAATAAGCCTTATGCACATTCCATGATCGAACGTTCTAAACACACTTCCTATCGGTTTGGCCATTTCCGGTCAGTCTAGTTGTTACCGACGATATAACGTTACTACCACTATATCGCAGTTTTTTTACTAGGTGTCTTCAGGACTTGCCTCAAATTAACATTGTACATTGAATTGTTACATCAGCCTCCGAGACTCCAGCTAGCAAGAATGAAAAAGGTTAGTTCTATGACACATCCTGTATACAGACCACACAGGTTTAACCTCTAAAAGACTAAGCCTCGGGTGGGGGGGGGGGGGGGGGTTGTGAGAGTGTCACCTTTCCATATTAGTTAGTTGGCCACACCATTCGGACGCTACAGATGTTGTTTTCGTGAGATAGCCGGTTTTCGTGATGTCCCCTGGTCTGACAAACAGCGCTTTGGCTCTGCTATACATTCCACCGCAGATGCAGAAGGCCAACATAGGCAGCTTGAGACACAGCCAATGTTAAAAAAATAAAAAATTGCAAAAAAATTCTCTAGCTTAAACATTTGATAGGTATTTTTTTAATGTTAATTCGGCTGATGCACGGGTACATCAATAGAGTTAAGTTAAAGACAACTAGCCCGCTAGGCCTAACTATACTGAACAAAAATATAAACAACATGTAGTGTTGGTCCCATGTTTCATGAGGTAAAATAAAAGATCCCAGAATTTTTCCATACACAAGAAACTTATTTCTCTTAAAATGTTGTGAGCAAACTTGTTTACATCCGTGTTAGTGAACATTTCTCCTTTGCCACTCTAAAATATGCAGTTTTGTCACACAAAACAATGCCACAGATGTCTCAAGTTGTGAAGGAGCGTGCAATTTGCATGCTGACTGACGGAATGTCCACCAAAGCAGTTGCCAGAGAATTTAATGTTAATTTCACTACCATAAGTCACCTCCAATGTCATTTTAGAGAATTTTGCAGTACGTCCAACCAGCCTCATAACCGCAGACCACGTTTAACCACTAACCAGCCCAGGACCTCCACATCCAGCTTCTTCACCTGTCCACCAGGACAGCTGATAAAACTGAGTATTTCTGTCTGTAATAAAGCCCTTTTGTGGGGAAAACAAATTTTGATTGGCTGGGCCTAGCTCCCCAGTGGGTGGGCCTATGCCCTCACAGGCCCACCCATGTCTGCACTCCTGTGAAATCAATAAATTAGGGCCTAATTTATGTATTTCAATTGAGTGATCTCCTTATATGAACTGTATCTCAGTAAAATCATAGAAATTGTTGCGTTTATATTTTTGTTCAGTATATAGCAAAGTGTCAATGGTATGTGGAAAAAAATCTATTACCGATGCATTTTTAAAAAGTGAGGTCCAATCTGTGAGGACGCTTCGTGTTAAATTCAACAAGGTGGGATGAAAGCAAAGTGATTTCATTCGTGATTTTCCCTCCCTCCAAGGACAATAACCTGAAACCAGTTGCTGTGATGACACTAGAGGTCGACCGATTCTGATTTTTCAACGCCGATACCGATACAATTATTGGAGGACCAAAAAAAGCCAATGCCGATTAAATTGGCCGATTTTTTTGTTTGTAAGAATGACAATTACAACCATACTGAATGAACACTTATTTTAAACATAATATAATACATCAATAAAATCAATTTAGCCTAAAAAAAATAATGAAGCATGTTCAATTTGGTTTAACTAATGCAAAAACAAAGTGTTGGAGAAGTAAAAGTGCAATATGTGCCATGGAACTCAAAGCTAACGTTTGAGTTCCATGCTCAGAACATGAGAACACATGAAAGCTGGTGGTTCCTTTTAACATGAGTCTTCAATATTCCCAGGTAAAAAGTTTTAGTTTGCAGTTATTATAGGACTATTTCTCTCTATACCATTTGTAATTCATATACCTTTGACTAGCGTTGGACTATGTTCTTATAGGCACTTTAGTATTTGTAACAGTATAGCTTCCGTCCCTCTCCTCGCCCCTAGCTGGGCTCGAACCAGGAACACATCGACAACAGCCACCCTCGATGCAGCGTTACCCATGCAGAACAAGGGGAACAACTACTCCAAGTCTCAGAGCGAGTGACGTTTGAAATACTATTAGCGCGCACCCCGCTAACTAGCTAGCCATTTCACATCGGTTACACCAGCCTAATCTCGGGAGTTGATAGGCTTGAAGTCATAAAAAGCTCAATGCTTGAAGCATTGCAAAGAGCTGCTGGAAAACCGCACAAAAGTGCTGTTTGAATGAATGCTTAAGAGCCTGCTGGTGCCTACCATCGCTCAGTCAGACTGCTCTATCAAATCATAGACCTAATTATAACACACAGAAATACGAGCCTTTATTAATATGGTCGAATCCGGAAACTATCACCTCGAAAACAAAATGTTTATTCTTTCAGTGAAATACGGAACCGTTCCATATTTTATCTAACGGGTGGCATCCATAAGGCAAAATATTCCTGTCACATTGCACAACCTTCAATGTTATGTCATAATTACATAAAATTCTGGCAAATTAGTTTGCAACGAGCCAGGCGGCCGAAACGGTTGCATATACCCCGACTCTGCGTGCAATGAACGCAAGAGAAGTGACACAATTTCACCTGGTTAATAATTGCCTGCTAACCTGGATTTCTTTTAGCTAAATATGCAGGTTTAAAAATATATACTTGTGTGTATTGGTTTTAAGAAAGGCATTGATGTTTAGGTACACGTTGGAGCAACGGCAGTCCTTCATTGAGAATGCGCACCGCATCGATTATATGCAACGCAGGACATGCTAGATAAACTAGTAATATCATCAACCATGTGTAGTTAACTAGTGATTATGATTGATTGATTGTTTTTTATAAGATAAGTTTAATGCTAGCTAGCAACTTACCTTGGCTTCTTACTGCATTCGCGTAACAGGCAGGCTCCTCGTGGAGTGCAATGAGAGGCAGGTGGTTAGAGCGTTGGACTTGTCAACATTAAGGTTGCAAGATTGAATCCCCGAGCTGACAAGGTAAAAATCTGTCGTTCTGCCCCTGAACAAGGCAGTTAACCCACCGTTCCAAGGCTGTCATTGAAAATAAGAATGTGTTCTTAACTGACTTGCCTAGTTAAAAAAATAAAAAAATAATTGTTTTGTTTTTAAGTGTCTAAAAATACAGATTTCCGATTGTTATGAAAACTTGAAATCGGCCATTCCGATTAATCAGTCGGCCTCTAGATGACACAGTTCATAACTTTTACATGTCCATTTAAAAGTGAGTAGGCCTACTGCTTCCCTCACCAAAACTTCCCAGCTGACGGAAGAAAAGCACAATTAATGCGCGTGGGGTCCAACCAAATAAGTGGAATGTGCAGCTGACATGTCGGCCTACACAACCCTAACTGGAAGTTCACTGGTCTGAAGTGAACTCCAGTCGAATGTTCTGCTAGTTTGGCCTACACGTCCTCTTTGTTCTTATTGCTGGCGGGCTTCTGGCCTTCACTTTCCAATAGCCAATCTAAAAGTCCCAGTCTTTGCCCACAGGCTATTGATAAAATGACTATAATAAACTCCTAAATGGTGCATTGTTCCTGTCAACTGAAAAAATGTACAGACATGTTTTGACTTATGAAAACATACTGTGGCATTTAATGTCAAGGTGTTTTATGTTCCTGGAAATCTGGACACTGATAGGACATAGAACAGGGATGGGCAACTAACTTTTCTAGGCCAGCGGATCAATTCCCCACCCCCGATTGAAAAGACTGAGCCACGAGTTGAGGACCAATGTTATCAGATTCCATCCCTCTTGCAAAGATTGCATTATCATCCCCATCATTTGAGGAAGACTGATTAAATATTTTATTAATCAAATGTGTCGTCAAAAATAGTGATGTTAAAATTAGGTCTGACACACCTTGACCAGTTGACTGGTTGATTGTTGGCAGGGCATAAAATTCCATGACAGGTAGATAAATAATAATCTACTAGCCATAATGTTTTTTCCCCCGCTAAAATTACACCAACAAAACAGATGAGCATGCTTTGTAATGTTTCTAAAACAATAAATGTATTACTAGCTAATTTGTCCTGGGACATAAACACGGGGTTGTTATTTTACCTGAAACGCACAAGGTCCTCTACTCTGACAATCCACAGATAAAATGGTCAACAGAGTAGGTTTCTAGTACTCTCTCCTCCCTTCAGGCTTCTTCTGCTTTGGACTTTATATGGTGGTTGGCAACCAATTTTAAGGTGCCTTAACATAACCCGACTGAACTGGAGTGTGAACCTCAGTTCATCTTTCAATCACCCACGTGGGTATATGTGACTCAAAACCAATGAGGAGAAGGAAGAGGCAGGACTTGCAGCACGTCAAGTGTCACAAATTTCTATTTTAGTGCCTGGCTACGTTGACGCGTGCGAGCAGTGTGGGTGCAATGATAGAATAACATGTGTACATTAACTATGCAACGCTTGCGCACATGATGCAAACAGCCTGGTCAGCATGTAAGTGTGTGTGCTGTTTTGTCTTCATACTTAGGCAGATATTTCAATAAATGTGCTCAATCAACCCTGGAATAGAACCACGGTCTGTAGTGACGCCTCTAGCACAGATGCAGTGCCTTAGACCGCTGCACCACTCGGGAGCCCCATGTCATCACACAAGCATATGAGTCATTCATGCTTTGAAATGCAATCGAGTATTTACGTTTTAAAATTAATAAACAAAGGAAGCTTTGAATAATTATCCAAAACAAGATAAACCGCAGTTCACGCATGCATGCAATATTTTTTTAGTATTTGCTGTAATTAAGGCTTTATACAGTAATATATATTATTTACCTTCATTAGAACAGACTCTAGTATACATCATTTATTTTGTGTTTACACTGTTCCAAATGGTCCGAAAATAGAATATCGTAATCTAACAGCACCTGTTTGGCACACATAATACACACACAGCGCTCGCTCATATACCCTCTTTTCTTGATCTCCAGTAGTTCCAACAACTACGTCAAATGTCTTCCACAGATCTGACTTCCCCTTTCCCTCTCGAGAAACCAGTAAACATTTGCCTGTTTCAAGTTTCTTTTTCATGTCCCCCCGCAACCATTTTGTCCTCCCACTTCACCTAGAGTGGGTGAAACGGTGCTTTGGTGATGCCATTTCACTTCCTTGTGTTCGAAAATAAATTTGACCAAGACAAATATCATTCTTCATGTTCTAAATCGTTCACTGGGGTCTTTCTAACATATGAACATTATATCCAAAAAGTCACTTAGTAAAATAATAAAAAGCACTCGACAGAGTGGTGCCACTTTCACGCAGCAACTTTTGGGGATTTTACATATGATGATCGTCTGCAAAGTTGTTTCCGCATTTTAACAACAACAAAAAAATATTAAAAGGGTAGACTCAGCGGTATGACGTAGATGCAGAAAGTAAACAGCAAAGTGGGTCAATTTCTGCGGCAGTATAGCCTAGTGGTTAGAGAGTTGGACGAGTAACCGGAAGGTTGAGAGTTCAAACCCCCGAGTTGACAAATCGTTCTGCCCCTGAACAGGCAGTTAACCCACTCTTCCCAGGCCGTCATTGAAAATAAGAATTTGTTCTTAACTGACTTGCCTGGTTAAATAAAGGTAAAAAAACAACAACAAAAAACAACTAAGAGCATTGAAACACGAGGCTCAAATTCTGTTTTGGTGCCCTGGCTAGCACGCTGTGAACTGCATGAAGCGAACCTGTGCACATACTCTGTGTGACAGAGTGAAGTCTTGCATCTCACTCATCTCAATATCTGTGGTGCTGCTCATGGCAAAATTGTTTTGTTAAGTCTACCTTTAACATGAGAGAATCTGAATGATATGTTAAAGCCTTGGTGTAAAGTACTTAAGTAAAAATACTGTAAGTAGTTTTTGGGGGTATTTTTTACAACGTTTACTTCACTACATTCCTAATGAAAATATACTGCATGTATCCTGCATGTTCCCTTACACTCGTTACATTTTGAATGTGGTCCAATTCACACACTTATCAAGAGAACACCCCTGGTCATCGCTACTGCCTTTGATCTGGCAGAATAACTCAACACAAATGCTTTGTTTGTAAATTTTGTCTGATCGTTGGAGTGTTCCCCTGGCTATCTGTAAAAAAACAAAAACAAGGGATGTGCTGTGGTTTGCTTAATTATAAGGAATTTGAAATAATTTTACACTTACTTTTGATACTTAAGCACATTTCAAACCAAATACTTTAACTCTAGTATTTTACTGGGTGACTTTGTACTTGAGTAATTTACTATTAAGGTATCTTTACTTTTCCCACCACAGTGTAAAAGGTTTTGAGAATCTAAAGCGTGTGATACAGTCAGTGCTCCGTTGACATTTCACAGAAAGAATATCTCTCACAAAAACAAGCCTAAAAATAAGATTTTTGCATTAATATGAGAAGAATTTGGTAGAATATTAAGATGCTACATGTTATGTCTCAAAATCGATCTTACCTCCAAGAAGAGGACTAGTTCAACTAATTATCGCACAGCATCCAGCCTAGCTGACAATGCTATTGATTTAGTCACTCTACAATGTTTAAAACCACAATAACTTTAACAGGTGATAGAGACATGAGGTTTGAACCGTATTGTGTTTGGTCTGATTGTTATCGGGCCCGGTTCGCCCTTTTAAAACATTGTATTATCCGGTTCGATTACGATTGTCATCGGGTCCAACTTTTGGGACCCTGGAAGACCTCTAGTCCACTGTCCTCAAATGAGCTTAATGCCCCAGGCTAGGCTACGACTGGTTAGCTACGTTTCCACACCGCCTCACATTTATGCCCCTTTTGAGATGAACATGATATTGTCTTGTTTTTAAGAAATATGGAAACTGACTACTACCACGGCCCAATGTTGATATTTTATTTATGTTGCCTTAGTAGATTGTAACTAAGTAATGATAATGTTAAAACCCGATCGAGCCTCCAACGTTTAGGTAGTATTGAACCAGTCAACCATGTGGTCACTTGAAACGGGTCTGAAATTAGCTAGTTAGCAATGCTAACTAGCATTGCGCACTAGCTACACATTATGACCAAACCGGCTATGATGACAAGGACCAACGCCAAATGTCTTAAAAATAGAAAACATATACATGATTGAATTGGGAGATACTATCAACTTATCACAACTGATATGATATTCCATAGTTTACGTTGCATATCAATGTAGGCAAAGAGACAACGCAAAACTAGCTAGGTAGTTAGCTAGCTAATTTCGAATGCTTGCTAATTCTAACGTTAGCTACTTGTCGACTGCTTGCTAGTTTGAATAGCTACGCATGTAGCCAACGCAAACTTGACAAGAAGCCAGTAACGTTACTACATATAAACTAGTGCATTTCAATATTTCTACAAGACAGTGTGTTAAATAACTATGGCTGTCGTTAGTCGTTACCGTTTTAAAAGATAGACACCGGTTACCTGGCTAGTAACATGTTAGTTCCCTGAACCGGCAAAATGTTTCTCACTTCGCTAGCTTGCTCGTTTCCTTGACACAGCGTGGAGGCCATGAGCGCTAAGACTAGGCCACACAAAATGTCTCCAAGAAAACAATAACACAAGAGCGAAAAGACAACTGTCAAGAAACTACATGCTATCCTTCAATGTGGAACAT
This sequence comes from Oncorhynchus masou masou, assembly GCF_036934945.1. Lineage (NCBI taxonomy): Eukaryota > Metazoa > Chordata > Actinopteri > Salmoniformes > Salmonidae > Oncorhynchus > Oncorhynchus masou. Next base: position 18,164,518 of record NC_088223.1, read on the forward strand.
TCATACGAACACAGTTATTTAATTTACCTGTTTGCTTTTGGCGTAAGGTTTCGAAGCGCTATGACATCTTCTGCTTCTAATTTTCCCTCCACCCGTGGCCGCCATGGCTAGATTGAATATCGACTCGGCACCGGATAGCTGTTTCAACTGTCCTGTCATAGCATTAACCATAGAGTTCAGCGACTCAGTCCTCTTGGAAGGAAGCTTCAAGTTAAAAGAGAACCATGGGAAATGCAGTTTAGGCATTCACACTTGTGAGCCTCTTCGGGGTTTATTTACGTAGTGCCCCTAAAACCTATAAATATCAGATATTTGAGTGACAAAGGAAATTAAACAGACTTAAAAATGTGATGTACATTTCCCAATGAAAAATAAACCAATTAAAACAGTTGCACTAGACTCAGATCCTCATAATGTGTACACGCATGCATTCTTTTATCAGTGTCATTTATTCAATACATAATGCATGGGAGATTAATGGAAATATTTTATTTTTTAATCACTCCAGTCCAGTAGTAAGACTGATCAAAATGATCCTCTGCTACCTGACTCTCTGCTACCACCAGCTGGTACAAATTGGTCATAAAACAAAGGACCACAAAAGACTGTCAGGTTTTAAATAATGACTGTGTCATGTTTTAATTATTTATTTGAAAGCTATAGTCATATACATTATCTTGCAACAGTGTGCGGTTCACATCATTCATATAAAAACACATGCACTCTTAATGCTTGTATAAAATCAAAGGTTAATCACATTAGCTTTCACACATTCACCTGAACAAAATAGGTCACCATGACATTCTAAACATTTAAGGCCTGAAATTATTTCTACAAATCCTCATAGAAAAAATGTGAATTCTGACTTTCAATATACATGTATAACATTAACTTATTGAGTGAAAAAAATAATTGACTCAAATTCTGAATCAAACTGAATACTGAAGTTGTAAACGGGACATCTCAACATTTCAGGCTTTACCTTCAGATTATTACATTTTTCATTCTTAGTTAAATAAAATCCATCCTGTAATACTTAGTCATCATTTGAACAACACAAAAAGAGAGGGGATGATTAAAAAAAAAAATGCATTCGGTACCCCTTGGTGTACAGTAAATTATGTTAAAAGTTAAACTCAAAAGTTGGTGCTTCCTCATCAAAAGGTAAATGCAACTTTTGTTGAACAGTTCTTGATCTTACACACACGGTAAAGTGGGAGTTGTCACCAAAGTGTAGTAAGTCGCTCTGGATAAGAGTGACTGCTAAATGTTTAAAAGGTAAATGTAGTAAAGCTCTCTGCTCAGCCTTTTCCATTCAGTTTATGGTTCATTTACTTTCTCTTTGTTCAACCACCTATTCAACCAATGTAATATCCCCACCTCTTGAACCTCCTCTCCCAAATTCTCCTCCTTCCATCTCCCCACAGAGTTGTTGGGTGCAGTGGGGATGTAGTCCCTTCATTGGCTCTCTTTGCTTTTTATCAGTGTGTCCATTGACAGCTTTGGTTCTCCCAGAGCCTCTCCTTCGTTTAGATGAGCTGGCTGAGTTATTCCAAGAGTCTCTCTCACCTACAAGAGGACAAACAGGGAATAGGCTCCTTGATGAACATCAGCAAATATGATTATGCTTTATATACACTGCTCAAAAAAATAAAGGGAACACTAAAATAACACATCCTAGATCTGAATGAATGAAATATTCTTCTTAAATACTGTGTTCTTTACATAGTTGTATGTGCTGACAACAAAATCACACAAAAATTATCAATGGATATCAAATTTATCAACCCATGGAGGTCTGGATTTGGAGTCACACTCAAAATTAAAGTGGAAAACCACACTACAGGCTGATCCAACTTTGATGTATTGTCCTTAAAACAAGTCAAAATTAGGCTCAGTAGTGTGTGTGGCCTCCACGTGCCTGTATGACCTACCTACAATGCCTGGGCATGCTCCCGATGAGGTGGCGGATAGTCTCCTGAGGGATCTCATCCCAGACCTGGACTAAAGCATCCGCCAACTCCTGGACAGTCTGTGGTGCAACGTGGCGTTGGTGGATGGAGCGAGACATGATGTCCCAGATGTGCTCAATTGGATTCAGGTCTGGGGAATGGGTGGGCCAGTCCATAGCATCAATGCCTTCCTCTTTCAGGAACTGCTGACACACTCCAGCCACATGAGGTCTAGCATTGTCTTGCATTAGGAGGAACCCAGGGCCAACCGCACCAGCTTATGGTCTCACAAGGGTTCTGAGGATCTCATCTCGGTACGTAATGGCAGTCAGACTATCTCTGGCGAGCACATGGAGAGCTGTGCGGCCCCCCAAAGAAATGCCACCCCACACCATGACTGACCCAAAGCCAAACCGGTCATGCTGGAGGATGTTGCAGGCAGCAGAACGTTCTCCACGGCATCTCCAGACTGTCACATGTGCTCAGTGTGAACCTGCTTTCATCTGTGAAGAGCACAGGGCGCCAGTGGCGAATTTGCCAATCTTGGTGTTCTCTGGCAAATGAAAATCATCCTGCACGGTGTTGGGCTGTAAGCACAACCTCCACCTGTGGACATCGGGTCCTCATACCACCCTCATGGAGTCTGTTTCTGACCGTTTGAGCAGACCTGTGCACATTTGTGGCTTGCTGGAGGTCATTTTGCAGTGCTCCTCCTTGCACAAAGGCGGAGGTAGCGGTCCTGCTGCTGGGTTGTTGCCCTCCTACGGCCTCCTCCACGTCTCCTGATGTACTGGCCTGTCTCCAGGTAGCGCCTCCATACTCTGGACACTACGCTGACAGACACAGCAAACCTTCTTGCCACAGCTCGCATTGATGTGCCATCCTGGATGAGCTGCCCTACCTGAGCCACCTGTGTGGGTTGTAGACTCCGTCTCATGCTACCACTAGAGTGAAAGCACCGGCAGCATTCAAAAGTGACCAAAACATCAGCCAGGAAGCATAGGAACTGAGAAGTGGTCTGTGGTCCCCACCTGCAGAACCACTCCTTTATTGGGGGTGTCTTGCTAATTGTCTATTATTTCCACCTGTTGTCGATTCCCTTTGCACAACAGCATGTGAAATTTATTGTCAATCAGTGTTGCTTCCTAAGTGGACAGTTTGATTTCACAGAAGTGTGATTGACTTGGAGTTACATTGTGTTGTTTAAGTGTTCCCTTTATTTTTTTGAGCAGTGTATATAAAAATACATTCCACTTGACTCTGATGCTTACCTGTGATGTCATCAGGGACGTAACCACACAAGTCTTTTAGGTTACCATCCTCACGCTCAGAGACGCTCTAAAGGAGAGGGTTCTTGATAGTCAGTCAGAAGCAAAAATAACAATTAAAAATACTAAACCGGACAACGACTTATGGCCAACATAGTCTTTCTGTGCAACAGTTGACTGTGGGGCTTACCATTAACTCAGGCTCATACCGCACCATCCCATACAGACAGAGAAGTGTGATGAAGGCCTACAGAGAGAGCGGTAGAGAGCACTGACACCACAATGAGAGCACTCATCTCCCATATAGCAGTCACATGTCAGAGCATACCAATGGTATTACACAGCCTAAATATCACATCATTGTTATGGACACTTGTGATATAAGAATTGGAGAAGGGATCATTTTTAAGGTAAACACATGTTCGTGCACACACACACACAGAGCGAGAGAAACACGGCTCTTACCACACACAGAAGCCACTGGAACACAGACCGGCCTTGTGTTTTGGAGAACACATCCTGACCAAACTTGATGCACGCCAGGGCCTCCAGGAAGGCTATGGCCCTGTGGGTTAGATAGAGACCGTTGTTAATGGACACACACCACCAAACATTCACCTTTAACAATAATTGCATTTTACATCAAGCATTATCTATAGCAAAATATATTTTTTGTTAATGGCACTATGTTAAAATGCACAGTCACAGAAAACATTTCCTCATTAATTCTAGTCTCGACTGCAGAGGGTACATAGACTTTTGCTGTGCATATAATATTGAAGGGGTGAAGCCAGGGGCATATAAGGCCCTCATCGTTTTCTATTTAAAATTGAGAGAGCAATCTGGTCACACGTGGTTACCAGCGTCTAGTCAGGGCAATCACGAGCTTAGGACTGAGATGACGTCAGCATCTTTACAATATTTTTGAATAAAACTGTACGTGACCTAATTTCCCATTCACAGCACTTCTGAGACGTTTGTCAATGACGTGGTCGCAACATTAGAAATGGCCACTAGAGGATCCAGATGAGACTTACCCAAACATCCAACATTGTGTTCCCACTCTTTTGCACTGTGTGTCTGTCAGATACGCATAATACTGTCTGAAAGAACAGGAAGACAAACATTAGATACAGTTTATCTACAGCCATGACAAAAATGACTGTCAAATCATTACGATAAACAGAACGGTTTACAGAAATAGTTCAAAACTTATTTAAACTCAAATCCATCTATATGAGAAGAGACTGCACGTGTCTGTCAAAACCCCCTTGTGCCTCTATAATGTAGAGCACGTGTGGAGTGGCATGTTGGAGGGGTCCCTACCGTACAGTAGGGGCTGTGATGATTCCAAGGAGGAGGATCCGGCACCAGCTGAGTGTGTGAAAAGCCTGGAACACGAAGATGTGCATCAGGAAGAAAGTGTTAACTCAGTCAGCTGTTGAGAGGAAAGGAGGACAGACAGGAAGTAAAGTAGTCCAGCAACATGTATATTAAAATCATCACTGAACTCACAGCTTAGATACCATAACATCTAGCCCATAATCATAATAATAAGACAAGATCATAGAAAACATAAACTGTTGTAAATTATTATAATTTTTTAAATACAAATACAAATATTGTTCAACTCCATTTGTTTCACAGCAGTGTTCAATCGCAAATTACTTATCAGTGAATATACACAGAGTAATGACATAAATGGATTCTGAATTCTAACCCTGACACTACATACTATGTATCATTTCCAGGTCAGAGGTCACCTGCCAGAGGATCATAAAGAGGTAGACCCCAGCCAACCTCTGGAAGGAGGACTTGGGGTCTAACCAGTGTATGTAGGTCCAGCTGGCTGGGGTGAACTGGAGCAGAACTAGTTTCAGCTTCCCCGTGGTCGTATGGATGTCTCTGAAGACACATCATAGACACAGATATACAACCAGAGGTACACCTACACACTGGGAAGTACCACTGATGAGTGTTCAGACACAGACACATAAGGTTAAACACACAGATACAGGCAAAAAGAGAATTACATACGCTGAGTGTACAAAGCATGCCGTTCCATTATATAGACTGACCAGGTGAATCCAGGTGAAAGCTATGATCCCTTATTGATGTCACTTGTTTAATCCACTTCAAATCAGTGTAGACAAAGGGAAGGAAACAGGTTAAAGGATTTTTAAGGCTTGAGACATTTGAGATATGGATTGTGTATGTGTGCCATTCAGAGGGTGAATGGGCAAGACAAAATATTTAAGTGCCTTTGAATGGGGTATGGTACTAGGTACCAGGCACACTGATTTGAGTGTGTCAAGAACTGCAATGCTGCTGGATTTTTCACACTCAACAGTATGGTGGTAATTACAAGATTATGTTATAATACTTTTATTCCATCAAATGGTTGTTTTATTCAACAGCATAGAGGGTTCTTATAACTATTGTGTCTGTGTGAACTGAAAGTGGGCCTCGGAGATAACACTGACAGGAGATTTACAATGTCTTTCGGATACCGCATTCCAGAGCATGAGTTAATGTTTCTGTTCTATAGGGTACCAGGGAGAGATGACCCCAGGGCCAGACCTAGGTCTCTACACAAAGATAACTGTTTTTATCCTCAGATACTGTCTGCTGTGAATTATAAGTATCTTTCATACAAATCTTAACCTTGTGACCCATTCCATACATCTGTTGTTCATCATGTAGACTGAAGGGGGTTTATTTTAGCTATAAAATACCTTTGCACTTTTGTCTCGGGGCTCTGAATGAATCATCTGAAGGGGATTCATCGACCAGCCATCATAGAGCACTCAATCAATTCACTTTATATGTGTGTGTTGTATTGACCTGCTTCCTTATTAATAAGTGAATACAGATTTAGTTGAAGTATAACTCTGACTTGTGTGATAAGTTTGTCTCTCCTCATTTGATAGTATAGAAATTAACCACCACAACAGTTTCCTGTGTGTATCATGAATGGTCCACCACCCAAACAACATCCAGCCAACTTGACACCTGTGGGAAGCATCGGAGTCCACATTGGCTAGCATCCCTTTGGAACGCTTCAACACCTAGTAGAGTCCATGCCCTGACTAATTGAGGCTGTTCTGCGGGTTAAAAGGGTTAGGGCAACTCAATATTAAGGTGTTCCTAATGTTTTGTACACTCAGTGTAAATGAGAAAGCACACATGCAATTAATCAAAGCAGGCAGAAATTCAATAGAATAATGTAGTTTAACTGTATTGTGCCATCTGTCATGAGACTACAGGAAAAGGGAGGAATCCAATAGAAGGATAACTCACTTGATGCTGGCCAATTGGTAGGTGTGCATCTCTAGGAATTGACACACAGTCATGCCCAGCCAGATGCCCCCTCCATTACAAAGCAGGAAGTCCAGGATCACCTGGTCCCACCAGCACTCAGAAAAGTTAGGGAGCATGTGCATGAAGAACAGCTGAGAGAGCGAGACAGAAAGAGAGCGAGGTGAATGAGGAGCTGACATTTGACTTAAATGAGCACATCCAATAGAATAAATCAGAAGCAACATATGGACTGAAACCGAAATGTGATCTGTTGTTAGAAATTGAGCAGGACTTCACAAAGACATGTGTGTCCTAAAAGGCACCATATTCCCTTTATAGTGCACCACTTTTGAGGGTTCATATGGCTCTGGTCAAAATGTGTGCACTGTATAGGGAATAGGGTGCCATTTGGGATGCACTTTTATTTACCTCAGTGAGCTCCCTGGTGATGCTGATGGTCCAGCAGACGCCGTAGCTGCGGATGAGCAGGGCCTTCATGGCCCAGCCCGCAAAATTCCCAAACACAAAGATGTCAAAGTGGCTCAGGATCCGCTCCCAGGTTATCACGTGGCAGTTCACTGCATATTCCTGCAGGAGGAGAAAGGCCAGGTAAGACATGAACACAGAAAAGGAAGGGAAGACATAATACAGTGGTGGGAAAGGAAAGGGGTATACCTAGTCAGTTGTACAACGGAATACATTGAACTGAAATGTGTCTTCTGCATTTAACCCCTCTGAATCAGAGGTGCAGAAAGCTGCCATAACTTGGATGTTGATTTTTCGACGCCCAGAGAACAGTGGGTTATAACAGCCTTGCTCATGGGCAGAACGACTGATGAGTAGGTGTCCAAACTTTTGACTTGAACTCTATAAAATTAAAAATTAAAAAAGAAAATTAAAAGTCTCTCGCTGTCAACTGCAAGAAAGGGCAAATCTGGTGCAGTCCATGAGGAGGAGATGCACTGCAGTACTTAATGCAGCTGGTGGCCACACCAGATACTGACTCTTACTTTTGACCCCTCCTTTGTTGAGGGCCACATTATTCAATTTCTGTTAGTCACGTCTGTGGAACTTGTTCAGTTTATGTCTCAGTTGTTGAATCTTGTTATGTTCATACCAATATTTACACATGTTAAGTTTGCTGAAAATAAACGCAGTTGACAGCGACAGGACATTTTTTTTTCTTTATAGAGTACAAGTCAAAAGTTTGGACACCTACTCATTCAAGGGTTTTTCTTTATTTTTACTATATTCTACATTGTAGAATAATAATAATGAAGACAACAAAACTATGAAAACACACATGGAATCATGTAGTAATCCAAAAAAAAAGTGTTAAACAAATACATTTTAGATTCTTCAAAGTAGCAATCCTTTGCCTTGACAGCTTTGCACACTCTTGGCATTCTCTCAACCAGTTTCACCTGGAATACTTTTCCCACAGTCTATAAATAGTTCCCACTTATATGCCGAGCATTTGTTGGCTGCTTTTTCTTCACTCTGCAGTCCAACTCATGCCAAACCATCTCAATTGGGTTGAGGTCGGGTGATTGTAGAGGCCAGGTCATCTGACGCAGCACCATCACTCTCCTTCTTGGTCAAATAGCCCTTACACAGCCTGGAGGTGTGTTTGGGTCATTGTCCCGTTGAAAAACATGTTAGTCCCACTAAGCGCAAACCAGATGGAATGGTGCATCATTAAGTGTGCACCATTAAGTGTGCCTTGAATTCTAAATAAATCACTGACAATGTCACCAGCAAAGAACCCCCATACAATGACACCACCTCCTCCATGCTTCACGGTGGAAACAACACATGCAGAGATCATCCATTCATCTGCTCTGCGTATCACAAAGACACGGCGGTTGGAACCAAAAATCGTACATTTAGACTCATCAGACCAAAGGACAGATTTCCGCCGGTCCAATGTCCATTGCTTGTGTTTCTTGGCCCAATCAAGTCTCTTCTTCTTATTGGTGTCTTTTAGTAGGGGCTTCTTTGTAGCAATTCGCCATGAAGGACTGATTCAGTTGATGTTCAGATGTGTCTTACTCTGAAGCATTTATTTGGGCTGCAATTTCTGAGGCTGGTAACTCTAATGAACTTATCCTCTGCAGCAAATGTAACTCCTGGTTTACCTTTCCTGTGGCAGTCCTCATGAGGGCCAGTTTCATCATGACACTTGATGCTTTTTTTACTGCACTTGAAGAAACGTTCAACTTTCTTGAAATGTTCCACATTGACTGACCTTCATGTCTTAAAGTAACAGACTGTAGTTTCTCTGCTTATTTGAGCGGTTCTTGCAATAATATGGACTTGGTCTTTTACCACATAGGGCTATCTTCTGTATACCACCCCTACCGTGTTACAACACAACTGATTGGCTCAAACGCATTAAAAAGGAAAGAACATCTTTTTTTTCACCTTTATTTAACCAGGTAGGCTAGTTGAGAACAAGTTCTCATTTGCAACTGCGACCTGGCCAAGATAAAGCATAGCAGTGTGAACAGACAACAACACAGAGTTACACATGGAGTAAACAATTAACAAGTCAATAACACAGTAGAAAAAAAGGGGAGTCTATATACATTGTGTGCAAAAGGCATGAGGAGGTAGGCGAATAATTACAATTTTGCAGATTAACACTGGAGTGATAAATGATCAGATGGTCATGTACAGGTAGAGATATTGGTGTGCAAAAGAGCAGAAAAGTAAATAAATAAAAACAGTGTGGGGATGAGGTAGGTGAAAATGGGTGGGCTATTTACCAGTAGACTATGTACAGCTGCAGCGATCGGTTAGCTGCTCAGATAGCACATGTTTGAAGTTGGTGAGGGAGATAAAAGTCTCCAACTTCAGGGATTTTTGCAATTCGTTCCAGTCACAGGCAGCATAGTACTGGAACGAAAGGCGGCCGAATGAGGTGTTGGCTTTAGGGATGATCAGTGAGATACACCTGCTGGAGCGCGTGTTACGGATGGGTGTTGCCATCGTGACCAGTGAACTGAGATAAGGCGGAGCTTTACCTAGCATGGACTTGTAGATGACCTGGAGCCAGTGGGTCTGGCGACGAATATGTAGCGAGGGCCAGCCGACTAGAGCATACAAGTCGCAGTGGTGGGTGGTGTAAGGTGCTTTAGTGACAAAACGGATGGCACTGTGATAAACTGCATCCAGTTTGCTGAGTAGAGTGTTGGAAGCAATTTTGTAGATGACATCGCCGAAGTCGAGGATCGGTAGGATAGTCAGTTTTACTAGGGTAAGTTTGGCGGCGTGAGTGAAGGAGGCTTTGTTGCGGAATAAAGCCGACTCTTGATTTGATTTTCGATTGGAGATGTTTGATATGAGTCTGGAAGGAGAGTTTACAGTCTAGCCAGACACCTAGGTACTTATAGATGTCCACGTATTCAAGGTCGGAACCATCCAGGGTGGTGATACTCGTCAGGCGTGCGGGTGCAGGCAGCGAACGGTTGAAAAGCATGCATTTGGTTTTACTAGCGTTTAAGAGCAGTTGGAGGCCACGGAAGGAGTGTTGTATGGCATTGAAGCTCGTTTGGAGGTTAGATAGCACAGTGTCCAAGGACGGGCCGGAAGTATATAGAATGGTGTCGTCTGCGTAGAGGTGGATCAGGGAATCGCCCGCAGCAAGAGCAACATCATTGATATATACAGAGAAAAGAGTCGGCCCGAGAATTGAACCCTGTGGCACCCCCATAGAGACTGACAGAGGACCGACAGCATGCCCTCCGATTTGACACACTGAACTCTGTCTGCAAAGTAATTGGTGAACCAGGCAAGGCAGTCATCCGAAAAACCGAGGCTACTGAGTCTGCCAATAAGGATATGGTGATTGACAGAGTCGAAAGCCTTGGCAACGTCGATGAAGACGGCTGCACAGTACTGTCTTTTATCGATTGCCGTTATGATATCGTTTAGTACCTTGAGTGTGGCTGAGGTGCACCCGTGACCGGCTCGGAAACCAGATTGCACAGCGGAGAAGGTACGGTGGGATTCGAGATGGTCAGTGACCTGTTTGTTGACTTGGCTTTCGAAGACCTTAGATAGGCAGGGCAGGATGGATATAGGTCTGTAACAGTTTGGGTCCAGGGTGTCTCCCCCTTTGAAGAGGGGGATGACTGCGGCAGCTTTCCAATCCTTGGGGATCTCAGACGATATGAAAGAGAGGTTGAACAGGCTGGTAATAGGGGTTGCGACAATGGCGGCGGATAGTTTCAGAAATAGAGGGTCCAGATTGTCAAGCCCAGCTGATTTGTACAGGTCCAGGTTTTGCAGCTCTTTCAGAACATCTGCTATCTGGATTTGGGTAAAGGAGAACCTGGAAGGGCTTGGGCGAGGATCTGCGGGGGGGGGGGGGCGGAGCTGTTGGCCGAGGTTGGAGTAGCCAGGCGGAAGGCATGGCCAGCCGTTGAGAAATGCTTGTTGAAGTTTTCGATAATCATGGATTTATCGGTGGTGACCGTGTTACCTAGCCTCAGTGCAGTGGGCAGCTGGGAGGAGGTGCTCTTGTTCTCCATGGACTTCACAGTATCCCAGAACTTTTTGGAGTTGGAGCTACAGGATGCAAACTTCTGCCTGAAGATGCTGGCCTTAGCTTTCCTGACTGACTGCGTGTATTGGTTCCTGACTTCCCTGAACAGTTGCATATCGCGGGGTCTATTCGATGCTATTGCAGTCCGCTACAGGATGTTTTTGTGCTGGTCGAGGGCAGTCAGGTCTTGAGTGAACCAAGGGCTGTATCTGTTCTTAGTTCTGCATTTTTTGAACGGAGCATGCTTATCTAAAATGGTGAGGAAGTTACTTTTAAAGAATGACCAGGCATCCTCAACTGACGGGATGAGGTCAATGTCCTTCCAGGATACCCGGGCCAGGTCGATTAGAAAGGCCTGCTCACAGAAGTGTTTTAGGGAGCGTTTGACAGTGATGAGGGGTGGTCGTTTGAATGCGGCTCCGTAGCGGATACAGGCAATGAGGCAGTGATCGCTGAGATCCTGGTTGAAGACAGCGGAGGTGTATTTGGAGGGCCAGTTGGTCAGGATGACGTCTATGAGGGTGCCCTTGTTTACAGAGTTAGGGTTGTACCTGGTGGTTTCCTTGATGATTTGTGTGAGATTGAGGGCATCTAGCTTAGATTGTAGGACTGCCGGGGTGTTAAGCATATCCCAGTTTAGGTCACCTAAAAGAACAAGCTAGATGGGGGGCGATCAATTCACAAATGGTGAAATTAACTTAAGGCACACATGTTAATTGAAATCCATGTCAGGTGACTACCCCATGAAGCTGGTGGAGAGAATGCCAAGAGTGTGCAAAGCTGTCCTCAAGGCAAAAGGTGGCTCCTTTCAAGAATCTCAAATGTATTTTTTTATTTAATGAAAGGTACCACACACACACACACACACACTATATATATATATTATGTAAACAAGGACATTTCTAAGTGACATACACACACACACTATCGTTCAAAAGTTTGGGGTCACTTAGAAATGTCCTTGTTTTCCATGAAACATGAAATGAGTTGCAAAATGAATAGGAAATATAGTCAAGATGTTGACAAGGTTATAAATAATGATTTTTAATTGAAATAACAATTGTGTCCTTCAAACTTTGCTTTCGTCAAAGAATCCTCCATTTGCAGCAATTACAGACTTGCAGACCTTTGGCATTCTCGTTGTCAATTTGTAGAGGTAATCTGAAGAGATTTCACCCCATGGTTCCTGAAACATCTCACACAAGTTGGATTGGCTTTATGGTCACTTCTTAAGTACCATACAGTCAAGCTGCTCCCACAACAGCTCAATAGGCATGACAACCGGTGACTGTGCTGGCCACTCCCAGTTCTTGCATAGTTTGGAGCAGTGCTTTGGGTCATTGTCCTGTTGTAGGAGGAAATTGGCCCCAATTAGGAGCCGTCCACAGGGTATGCATGGCGTTGCAAAACGGAGTGATAGCCTTGCTTCAAGATCCCTTTTACCCTGTGCAAATCTCCCACTTTACCACCACCAAGCACCCCCAGACCATCACATTGCCTCCACCATGCTTGACAGATGGCATCATCACTCCTCCAGTATCTTTTTATTTTTTCTGCATCTCACGAATGTTCTTCTTTGTGATCCAAACATCTAAAACCTATGATTCGTCTGTCCATAACACGTTTTTTCCAGTCTTCATCTGTCCATTGTCTGTTCTTTTGCCCATCTTTATCTTTTATTTTTATTGGCACGTTTGAGATATGGCTTTTTCTTTGCAACTCTGGATAGAAGCCCAGCATCCCAGAGTCGCCTCTTCACTGTTGACGTTGAGACTGGTGTTTTGCAGGTATTATTTAATGAAGCTGCCACTTGAGGACTTGTGAGGCGTCTGTTTTCTCAAACGCGAAGCAAATGTGCTTGTCCTCGTACTCAGTTGTGCACCGGGGCCTCCCACTCCTTTCTATTTTGGTTAGGGCCAGTTTGCGCTGTTCTGTGAAGGGAGTAGTACACAGCGTTGTACGAGATCTTCAGTTTCTTGGCAATTTCTTGCATGAAATAGCCTTCATTTCTCAGAACAAGAATAGACTGATGAGTTGCATTAGAAAGTTCTTTGTTTCTGGACATTTGGAGCCTGTAATTGAACCTACAAATGGTTTTTTTCTTCAGATACTCAACTAGTCTAAAGAAGGCCAGTTTGATTGCTTCTTTAAATCAGAACAACAGTTTTCAGCTGTGCTAACATAATTGCAAAAGTGTTTTCTAATGATCAATTAGCCTTTTAAAATTATAAACTTGGATTAACTAACACAATGTGCCATTGGAACACAGGAGAGATGGTTGCTGATAATGGGCCTCTGTACGCCTATATAGATATTCCATAACAAATCAGCCGTTTCCAGCTACAAGTCATATACAACATTAACAATGTCTACACTGTATTTCTGATCAATTTGATATTATTTTAATGGATAAAAATGTTGCTTTTCTTTCAAAAACAAGGACATTTCAAATGACCCCAAACTTTTGAACAATAGTGTGTGTGTGTACACACATGCATACATATGTGTGTGTGTCCCACTTCTAAAACCAAAGTTGCGCCTCGGTCTCCTGCAAATGTCATTGGATTACATTACCCTCCAGATTGGAGAGCTTTCCAAACCTAAACCAGGTTCACTTCATCAGAATTTAGCCTACCTTTTCATTGTGAAAACATGGCATGGATTTAAACTAAAGGATGGATGTAATAGGATAAATGCTAGAGGTAATAGGATAAATGCTAGAGGTAATGGAGGGGGTCATTGATCATCTTGAATACAAGCTCCAGCGTTAAGTTTCCCCAAAGTACAGATCTAGGAACAGCTGCCCCTCCCCCGATCATAACCTGACACATTAGTTGGAAAAATGCTGAACTGACCCAAGATAAGCGTCTAGGGGCAACTACACCCACCGAATATGGTGTCCGGCATGCGGTGAATGAATACAGTAACATATTGAGATAAAAATCACTCACCATGATATCTGCCTCACGGTTAGCATAGCGTAGGTTGGGGTCCACCCAGTACATGAGTCTATTCACCTGACCCCAGTTCAGGAAGTGGAGGATGACCAGGAACAGGAAGTACAGAACACTCATGCCTGACAACAACAGGAAGGAACCAATCAGAGCTGACTTCCATGAACATGGTTCCATAAAGGAGTTCCCCTGATGATGACATATACTGTGCAGTAGGCCTACTCACCAAATACCATGCGCCAAATTGCAGGATGTGGTCGGGTGAATGGACCTGAAGTGGTTTTAAATTAAATACTGCCTTTACACACTCATACATGTATCTACCATTATAAGAGTGGCTCTACCAAAACCCTCATACACTGCACTTCCAAAGTTAACGTAGCATATACTGCAAACAGTGGGTATCCCATTCACTCGTACAATCAAAACTATGTTAAGCTGCAAAAGGCCATGCTGAAGACTAGTTTAGAATCTTGGAAGAACTCAAGACCTGAACAACTATTATGTGACCAATGATCTACACTAGAACAACATTCCTCCCACTCACCCCATGCAAGCACACGTTTTCTACCAGGTGCTGGGCTGAGCTATTGTCAAGTACATGGCAATGACTGAGTGAGTACCATTGGGGAAGGCCAGGACACTGATGATGAGGAAGAAGGAGACAACCAACAGGAGACCCACTCTAAGGTTGTTGTCAGCATCTGTATCCTCCCTGGCAGAGAGAGCAGGGTTTAACATTTAAAAAAGCATTGGCTGAGATTTGCAATATGTACATTATTCTCAGAGGATAAAGTGAGGTTTACGATGACACAGTAAACGGAAAATGTGACAAAAAAAAAAGTTTACTTGATTTTTGTATTTATAACAATAAGGAACATTAAAATGTCTAAATGTACGTAGTTCAGTTATACAATTGAGTTTACACTTGGGTTAGATTAATAGGCCATGTTATCACAACCACTAGGTCTACTTGCTGGTCCAATGAGCCGTCTACTCTCAACTGTCATTGGGTTACCTGGAAAATACGAAGTAAATCAAACTAGCCACAGTGAACGTCAAGAGAGTGAGCCTTGTAGAAAACGTCGATGCTGATGTCCTCCACCTGTTGCTCGTTAATCATCTGAAAGTGTAACATGTAATTCACATCATCCTTGCTTAATGTCCGGGACCCCAAAACAGGTGCCATGGCGAGGGCTAAGGAGTTTTTTATATTTTTAGTATATGTCAGCACTTCCAGACAGGTTCGTCTGCCTATAAGTACATGGATGAGTACTGGGAATGACAAGGGGCAGAGAGAGTACTGAGCAAACCAGACAACGGCGCAACCAACTCAGCAAAAAATATAGGGGTGTAGTGGGAATGCACATTCCAATACCAGCACTCCCAATTTATTCAATGCGATTTTTCTTCGGAAAGAGTTTTATATTTTATTATTTGTAACATTAGAAATTCCCGATGAAAGACGGAGTTTTTATCGGTCCCTCGTAGGTTGTTTGAGCTGCCTCGTTGCATTCCTATTTGGCTGTGACACTTCCGTAATCCTTCGGTTAGAGTGCACACGTGAGTAGATTGACATTGGCGCTATCTTGATGTTTTTACGCCTGTTCAGGGGACATATTCATGTTTTAACCCATATTTGTGTAAGTGATTGCATGATGTCATCTATTTTGTACTAGCAAAAACCACTTTCTATACGCTGGCTGGCTACCCCGTATGATTGTTCTACGCAATCTAGCTAGCCATTGCTGCTTCAATGAGACATGCCCTCTTTTAGCCAGCAGATCCGAACGGCTTGCTTACGGCTGCACTAGGGTCTGACAACATTGATCTGTATATTAAGACTGCGGAACCAGCGCGAGATATGGCTCAGAAAACATACCTCAATCCAGGGATGAGAAATGCGTTATATTCCGGATTATCCCAACTGTTACACTGAGAAGATTGAACAACTGCTAGTTTTGAAAGAAAACGGTCATTTTCATCCTCGTGCTAGGTAGCACAAACCACAGCAGCCATTTTGGAATGGCAGTGTCAGTCAATCAGCTCCTTTGTTGTTAAACACCACATACCATCCCATAATGGATGCTGTTGCTACTGATAGCTAGAATGAAGACTAAAATGGCTGTTTACTTAAAGTGGAACTGACAGCGTTTTAACTACAGAAATGAAACAATCATATCAATAATAAAATATGAAATTCCCAGTTTATGCTTCAAAACCAACTCTTTACAAGGTTTTTTTTAAACAAGTTATATTTGCCTAAAAATTCCATATTGTACAGTAAGGCATTGTTGGCAGAATAGATGGATCAAACACAATTTTATTTGCTGAATACAACAGTTGTGTACCTTTCTGTGAAATGCTTACTTACGAGCCCTTAACCAACAATGCAGTTCAATAAATAAAGTTAAGAAAATATTTACTAAATAAACTGAAAAAAGTAACACAATAACAAGGCTATATACTATAAATGGGGGGTACCGAGTCAATGTGTGGGGGTACAGGTTAGTCGAGGTAATTTGTAGATGCAGGGAGGGGTAAAGTGACTGCATAGATAATAAACAGTGAGTAGCAGCAGATTAATTGTTCAGCAGTCTTATGGCTTGCGGGTAGAAGCAGTTAAGGAGCCTTTAAACCTAGACGTGGCGCTACGGTACCACTTGCCGTGTGGTAGCAGAGAGAACAGTCTATGATTTGGGTAACTGGAGTCTGATGTTTTTTTGGGCCTTCCTCTGACATCACCTAGTATATAGGTCCTGGATGGTAGGAAGCTTGGCCCCAGTGATGTATTGAGCTGTACGCACTACCCTCTGTCGTAGAGGTCGACCGATTAATCGGAATGGCCGATTTAATTAGGGCAGATTTCAAGTTTTCATAACAATCGGATATCGGTCATTTTGGATGTTGATTTGGCAGATTTTTTTTTTTAAATTTTATTATTATTTTCAAATTATATATTTTTTTACACCTTTTATTTAACTAGGCACGTTAGTTAAGAACACTTTCTTATTTTCAATGACGGCCTAGGACGGTGGGTTAACTGCCTTGTTCAGGGGCAGAACGACAGATTTTTACCTTGTCAGCTCGGGGATTCAATCTTGCAACCTTACAGTTAACTAGTCCAACACTCTAACCACCTGCCTCTCATTGCACTCCACGAGGAGCCTGCCTGTTACGCGAATGCCGTAAGAAGCCAAGGTAAGTTGCTAGCTAGCATTAAACTTATCTTATAAAAAACAATCATAATCACTAGTTAACTACTCATGGTTGATGATATTACTAGTTTATCTAGCGTGTCCTGCGTTGCATATAATCGATACGGTGTGCATTCGCGGAAAAAGGACTGCCGTTGCTCCAACGTGTACCTAACCATAAACATCAAAGCCTTTCTTAAAATCAATACACAGAAGTGTATATATATTTTAAACCTGCATATTTAGCAGAAATTCAGGTTAGCAGGCAATATTAACCAGGTGAAATTCTGTCACTTCTCTTGCGTTCATTGCACACAGAGTCAGGGTATATGCGATAATAATAAATGTTTTGTTTTCGAGATGATAGTTTCCGGATTCGACCATATTAATGACCTAAGGCTTGTATTTCTGTGTGTTATTATGTTATAATTAAGTCTATGATTTGATATTTGATAGAGCAGTCTGACTGAGCGATGGTAGGCAGCATTCATTCAAACAGCACTTTTGCTGTGCGTTTTGCCAGCAGCTCTTCGTTGTGCTTCAAACATTGCGCTGTTTATGACTTCAAGCCTATCAACTCCCGAGATTAGGCTGGTGTAACCGATGTGAAATGGCTAGCTAGTTAGTGGGGTGCGCGCTAATAGCGTTTCAAACGGTATTCGCTCTGAGACTTGGAGTGGTTGTTCCCCTTGCTCTGCATGGGTAATGCTGCTTCAAGGGTGGCTGTTGTCGATGTGTTCCTCTTTCAAGCCCAGGTAGGAGCGACGAGAGGGACGGAAGCTATACTGTTACACTGGCAATACTAAAGTGCCTATATGAACATCCAATAGTCAAAAATATATGGAATACAAATGGTATAGAGAGAAATAGTCCTATAAATACTATATTAACTATAACCTAAAACCTCTTACCTTGGAATATTGAAGTCTCTTGTTAAAAGGAACCACCAGCTTTCACATGTTCTGAGCAAGGAACTTAAACGTTAGCTTTTTACATGGCACACACACTTACTTTCTTCTCCAACACTTTGTTTTTGCATTATTTAAACCAAATTGAACATGTTTCATTATTTATTTGAGGCTAAATCGATTTTTATTGATGTATTATATTAAGTTAAAATAAGTGTTCATTCAGTATTGTTGTAATTGTCATTATTACAAATAAAAATCGGTCGATTTAATCGGTATCGGCATCTGTCGACCTCTGCTCTGTAGCGCCTTACGGTCGGATGTCGAGCAGTTGCCATACCAGGCAGTGATGCAACCGGGCAGGATAGTCTCAATTGTGCAGAACTTTTTAAGGACCTGGGGATCAATGCCAAATCTTTTCAGTCTCCTGAGGGGTAAAGGGTATTGTCGTGCCCTCATCACAATGGTCTTGGTGTGTTTGGACCATAATAATTTGTTGGTGATATGACACCAAGGAACTTGAAACTCTCAAACTGTTCCACTATAACACCGTCGACGTGAATGGGGGCATGTTCGGCCATCCTTTTCATGTAGTCGACAATCAGCTCCTTTGTCTCACTCACGTTGAGGGAGAGGTTGTTGTCCTGGAACCGCACTGCCAGGTCTCTGACCTCTCTATAGGCCATCTCATCGTTGTTGGTAATCAGACCTACCACTGTTGTGTCGCCAGCAAATGTAATTATGATGTTGGAGTCATGCTTGGCCATGCAGTCGTGGGTGAACAAGGAGACCCCTTCAAATGATTGGATTCGGCTATTTCAGCCATACCCATTGCTGATGGGTGTATAAAATCGAGCACACCGCCATGCAATCTCCATAGCCAAACATTGGCCGTAGAATGGTCAAATGAAGGACTTTCAACATGGCACCGACATAGTCAATTGGTCAAATGTCTGCCCTGCTAGAGCTACCCCGGTCAACTGTAAGTGCTGTTATTGTGAAGTGGAAACGTCTAGGAGCGACACCAGCTCGGCCGCAGCGTGCTAGGCCACACAAGCTCACAAAACTGGGCCGCCAAGTGGTGAAGCGTGTAGCAACACTTACTATCGAGTTCCAAACGCATCTGGAAGCAACGTCAGCACAAAAACTGTTAGTCGGGAGCTTCATGAACTGGGTGTCCGTGGCCGAGCATCTGCACATAAGCCTAAGATCTCTGGAGTGATGAATCACACTTCACCATCTGGCAGTCCAACAAACAAATCTGGGTTTGGCGGATGCCAGGAGAACTCTACCTCCCCGACTGCATAGTGCCAGCTGTAAAGTTTGGTGGAGTAAGAATAATGTTGTGGGTCTGCTTTTATGGTTCGGGCTAGGCACCTTAGTTCCAGTGATGGGAAATCTTAACGCTACATTATACAATGACATTCTAGACTATTCTGTGCTTCCAACTTTGTGTCAACAGTTTGGGGAAGGCCCTTTCCTGTTTCAGCTTGACAATGCCCCCGTGCATAAAGCAAGGTCCATACAAAAGTGAATGATGGCAGTGTGGAAAATGGCTTATTTGCATATAGGCCTACTATAGCTCTGATTGGCTATGGCACACCAGTCTGCGTAGATTCTGGTTCTGGACAAGACAGATGTTTATTTACTGCAGTCTATTAATTGTCCAAACGCACAGCCGCTTTCCCATTCTATATTGCAATCGAATTTTCACAAATGCCTTATAGGTCATTCTCAAATTCAATGAATTTATGAAAATGACCATATCTAAATGACCATATCTAAGTGCTCGCTTTTTCAGAAAATGTTTAATAAAGGTGTCATATTCTTCATGGGGGTTTATATGAACAGATTTTAACAAGATTCCATGTTGCTAAAACGCTGTCAGTTCCCCTTTAGTTGTCGTTCCATATTCTCAGTGTAACAATAATTCGGATTAGAACTCATTTCTAACTGCTATGCTTTATCTTGGCCAGGTCGCAGTTACAAATGAGAACTTGTTCTCAACTAGCCTACCTGGTTAAATAAAGGTGAAATAAATGTTAAAAGTTTTTAAAAATCCCTGGATTGAGTTATGTTTACTGAGCCATGTCTAGCGCTGGCTCTGCGGTGTCTTAATATACACAGGGTAGGCTGTCCGTCCGTAGTGCAGTTGAAAGCAAGTGGGTCAGATCTTCTGGCTAGCCCCTTATTCATTGTTTATAATCTATTGGTTGCTTCTTTACTCAACAACACCAATCCCCACCAATCCCTATCATTCAAGCTCAATTAAAAATTCATAGCATTGGCTAACGTACTTGCTTGATGGTGTGTTCCAGTTACGTTCAACGTACAGACCCCCTTCTCATGTCACAATGTCCTGTGTTTTTATCACAGATATCTACATGGCTTTAACCTGTATCCAGCATTGTCAGAGATGCACCAGTTTACTGAGGTCAAGGAGTGTTGGTATCACCAGCCTTCAGTATTCCACAGATGCCCAGCATTGGCCTGCAGCCCTCTGGAATTCTTTCATTGTTCCAGTCTTGCCCTCTGTGCTCCAGAGAAGTCCGAATCCATCTCAGACGCGACAGAGGTGGAATCTAGGAGTGCGGAGTTACTGTGAATCTCATGCTAAGGTCCAACCATCTCAAACGAAACACAGGAATACTGATGAGTTACCTGGGACTGCTATGGTGTCATATCAGAATCCTGTCTCCCATCAACCCATAGATGGAGGGATGCTTCTGAAGGAGTGGCAGACAGCTTTTGGTACTAATGCCACCCCTGTGTGTACATACACACACACACAGTTAAATAAAGGTAAAATAAAAACAGTGGTCATTTCTACCTAATATTTTTGTCCTCTCCAGATTTGGATGATGCCCCAGGCCACTCTGCATTAGAGGAGATCAGTCATGAGGAAGCAGTTCATATGGACATCCCAGCTGCCCTGCCTCCTGTCTCCATCTCCCTGAAAGACTATGTCAACGAGTCAGAGACGCTTGGAAAGCTTGTACAGCTAGGTACGTTGGGTCCATTTAGGGTTTGTATCTGATTAGCCATTACTCCCTCACTGTCTAATGTACAAGAGCAATAGATGTCATGTATATCTATGTCTCTGGATCGTACTCACTAGGCACCAAACTGAAGTAAATGGGGAGGGATTACCAGAGCCCAAAAATAAACACTTGCTTTTTATTTCCGCTGCAGAGCATTTTGATACGCTGTGCACTAATGAATGTGACCCTGGTGTTAACCCTTCGGTTCCTTCTTCAGGTGTTCAGCTATGGAAACTGGAGCGGAGGCCTAACGTGGGTTCCATGTTGCTGAGGCTAGACTTCCAGACAGACGTGACCCCACGACTGGTCTTCCTGAAGCAGCTGGGAGTGGAGGATTCTCGCCTGGGTTATCTGATCAGCCACAACCCCTTCATCCTCACAGAGAGCCTGGAGAACCTGCAGGCCAGGTACCAGAGTTGAGGGGATGGTTGTTGTATTGGCAGGTTGCATTTTCTACAGTCAGCAACACACAGGGTTGACTATTGTAATGGACGTTTTAAATTGTGTGTCCATGTAACTAACCTCGTGAAAATGTCCTATTATAATCTACTGTTCTTCTGAGTATAATTATGTGTTGCAAACCAGCTTGCTCCTGTGTCCTTGTAGAGATGAAAGGATAACTGAAAGTCCTTCCCAAGAGCAGGAAACTATAAAGATATGTGCTTATCACCCAATGCTTCGGAATTCAGACTGTCTACACTGAGCTGTATAACTCTGTTCCCTCTGAGCTCAGAAATAAAGAATCTTAGTTTGACTTGGACTCAAGAAAATCCTTATTTGATAATATTCACCACACTATCTTAATGACAAAGACTGCAATATTGTAATTATTCGCCTACCTCCTCATGCCTTTTGCACACATTGTATATAGACTCGCCTTTTTTTTCTACTGTGTTATTGACTTGTTAATTGTTTACTCCATGTGTAACTCTGTTGTTGTCTGTTCACACTGCTATGCTTTATCTTGGCCAGGTCGCAGTTGTAAATGAGAACTTGTTCTCAACTAGCCTACCTGGTTAAATAAAGGTGAAATAAAAAAATAAAAAGGACAAAGACGAAACTTGGTGTTTCCAACTGATATACCTGTTTTAATCTTGTCTGTCAGCTTCAGTTCTTATAGGACTATGACAGGTGATACATTTCATTTCTTAAATTATTTACAAATAATCTGTAGTATAAAATGAGGTAATAATCTCTCTTTCATATTAGGGTGGCATATCTTAGGTCCAAGAAGTTCAGCGCTGAGTCTGTGGCTTCCATGGTGTCCAGAGCTCCGTACCTGCTGAACTTCAGTGTGAAGAGGATGGACAACCGCCTTGGATTCTACCAACAGCAGTTAGGCCTTAGTGCTCAAAAGGTCAGGTCTGAATTGAGTAAACAATTACATTTAAAAGTTGTAAGGATTGACCCAAGACAACAGCAATTGGTCACATTATGTCCCACTAAATTTGTCATAGAACATTATTCACACCCCAAATTACAGACTATAAGATAATGCAGAAGATAATACATTCGTATCTTTCAGACACGGGATGTTGTGGCTCGCCTTCCCAGACTTTTGTGTGGGAGCTTGGAGACGGTTAAGGAGAATCTTAAGGTATGACAACAAACAAACGCTATTAACCGTTAACTGTGATATGTCTTAATTCTTGGAGAGAAAAATAGGATTAATTCTTAGAATCTGTCTTTTTCATCCTAGATATGCAAACTCGAGATGGGGTTTCGTGAAAATGAGCTCCAGCACATTGTCACTGTAATCCCCAAGGTTCTTACTGCTAACAAGAGGAAACTGACCCAGATATTTGACTACATCCACAACACCATGAACATACCCCATGACCTGATTGTAAAGTTCCCACAGGTAAGCTGTAAACTACTAGTCCTGAATCATCCATCTTTGGAAAGTGGATACTCGCAGAGAATACATTATCTGGATATGTTAGTGTTTACCTAGCCCAATAATTTACTCCTTATAGTTCATGTTCTGTTTAAAGGCGTTTAGGCTCTGGAAGAGGAAACAGCCAAATACTCCATCTAAACATGAATCGATTCTTGATTGCTGTACAGTTCTACAAACATAAAGCACTGTACTTTCATATCACATCAAAATAATTTCACAAATACTAAATATACTTACTGTACACTGTTTTAACACAATTGCATCCAACAGTATTTTTCAGTGACGACATGTTTTTGGCGTCCGTCTTCCATTTACACACTGGTGTTTGGAGACGCAGATAGCCAATTAGCACAGCAAGACCATACCGCAAGCGATGCGTGTTCACGTCTAAAGAAACGTCCGGGCTCATAACAAAACTCGTCAATAGGCGTTTAAAGTAGTTTGCGTCTGTGACTTGGGTGGGGTAGTATTTACCAAGTGATGGATCAGGAACCACTTATGGGTCACGGTGGGTAACCCCTGCTGGGTCATGGCCAAGGACTGAGTTGTGGCTAAAAACATTTTTATTTTGTTGAGCTGATGGGACATAGTACAATACCAGTGAATTGTCTTTATACATGTCACAGATTCAGTTGGACTTGCTATCACCTATTGTCTGAAAAGTTATCTGTCCTTTCTACAGGTCCTGAATGCAAAGTACCTTCGTATCAAAGAAAGACACCTGTTCCTGCAATACCTAGATAAGGCTCAGTATGACCCTGCCAAGCCTAACTACATCTGTCTGGACAAGCTTGTCTCCCTGCCAGATGAGGCCTTCTGCACTGAAGTGGCATCAGCCGCACTAAAGGACTTTGAACTGTTTCAGAAGACAATGTAATTGATGAAACACTACAGTTTCTGTATATGTGTGTTATGTGAATAAATATGTTGAAGATATTCTACAATTGAATATTGCTGTTTACTATTGAACTGGTTGAATGAGCCGATGAGCATGTTTGTACCAGAAGAGGGCCACATTTCAACACATTGTTGAGATTTTGGACCTTTTATAAATGTAGCTAGCCTTCTTCATAAGGACTAACGTGTAAATATATAAATGGAAAAATAGCGAGGATAATTTCAATTCGTGTGATAATTCAATTCTTACAGAGTTCTTGCACAGAGTTGCGCAACCGCGGATGACCTCATTCTCAGAACGTCATTTTACCCACAATTCCACTCAAGTTTTTTTTTAGACAGAACAACATGGCGTCGAGGGCACCAGGTAATCACAATCACATATCTTTTTAAGAATTTCTTTACCCGTAAATCGAGATGATACGTTGCAGATATTGTTGAGTATAGGGGCTATTGATTTATGGGGGGAAAACAAGACGATGCGGAGTGTTTTGGTGCGTTCAAATCCATGTTTTTAAGGACTTTCTGTCGTCCTCTGTGTCCCCGGGAAAGGCAAGAAGTATGTTAGCTAGCTATGGCAAATTTAAGGAAATCTGGTTTGTGCCAGTGACATATTGCGCATTTAAATTAAATGTATGCCAGTTGGCGAATGGTTAGGTAAAACAGTACTATAACAGTTATAATAATATTCTATGGTCTGATCAACCTTCAAACGCCACGCCAGTGCAGCTTGATTATCTAACATCTTAACGTGAGCAGTTTCCACCTAACTAGTAATATGTAGGTCATGTGATCTACTAGCAATCTATTCACTTATCCAACACACATGTAATATTTGCATTTTGAGTGCACTTCTAGGTTCGCCCAAATAATACTACTGTCAAATCCTCCCTCCAGTCCCTACTTCTACAATTCACTCATTTCTAGTTGATCCACTCCAGTGTCTTTTTAGATTCATGGATAATATTGGGTGTCTCTTTGCTTTTGTACTGCAGTGATTGCAACTGGATTTTAAGCTGTTTTTGGGAACAATCTTGATGACAAGCAAATTACTCTTCTGGTATCCCCCACAGCAACTACAGGCAGACTCCTGGTCAGCTTTCGCAAATGGTACTACAATGCTGCTGGATTCAACAAAATTGGTAACTCTTGGGAGTCTTAATGTTTTTTATTCTATTTGGGGCCATCTCTGAGTCTTAAGACTAATTAATTCACTCAGTCTTAAGCATCTAGAATCTTCACTTAGATCTCGCCTTGTGGATATTTTTGGTTCCAGGTCTGATGCGTGATGACACAATCCACGAGGATGGCGACGTGAAAGAGGCCCTGCGGCGTCTCCCAGAGAAAGTATACAACGACAGGATGTTCAGGCTCAAGAGAGCCCTGGACCTCTCCATGAAGCAGGCGGTTCTCCCCAAGGAACAGCGGACTCAATATGAGGAGGTACAGCAGACCTGGGCTCAAATGACATATTCAGGACTGATTCAGACCTGGGCTCAAATAATTTCAAGTACTTTGTGTTTGATAAACCTTGCCTGGTTTAATGGACATAATAAAATGGTCCTAAATCTGCAAACTCCACTCATCTGGCACTCCAGGCATGCAAACGCTGAAGTATTTGAAATAATAAAAATAATATTTGAACCCGGGTCAGAGGTACAGTGCATATAGTCTCACGTTAGTTTGTACAGAAATGGCTTTGCGCTGCCACAGTGGAAATGGAAGATATGCCTAAAGTTTCACAGCAGTTGATGCTATAGTGAAGAGGTATTTGACTCCTGGAGTTTTCTGTTCTACCTGATAATTAATTGCACCCACCTGGTGTCCCAGGTCTGAATCAGTCCCTGATTAGAGGGGAACAATTTAACGCAACTGAACTGGCTTCACGGTTCAGAGTTGAGGGTTACAGTGTGACTTTGGAATGAAGGGCAAAGTCTAGCCTCTGAGGCTAAGGTGGAGATATTGTTACTACACTGCTCAAAAAAATAAAGGGAACACTAAAATAACACATCCTAGATCTGAATGAATGAAATATTTTTATTAAATACTTTTTTCTTTACATAGTTGAATGTGTTGACAACAAAATCACACAAATTATCAATGGAAATCAAATTTATCAACCCATGGCGGTCTGGATTTGGGGTCACACTCAAAACTAAAGTGGAAAACCACACTACAGGCTGATCCAACTTTGATGTAATGTCCTTAAAACAAGTCAAAATGAGACTCAGTAGTGTGTGTGTGGCCTCCCTACAACGCCTGGGCATGCTCCCGATGAGGTGGCGGATGGTCTCCTGAGGGATCTCCTCCCAGACCTGGACTAAAGCATCGGCCAATTCCTGGACAGTCTGTGGTGCAACGTGGCGTTGGTGGATGGAGCGAGACATGATGTCCCAGATGTGCTCAATTGGATTCAGGTCTGGGGAACGGGCGGGCCAGTCCATAGCATCAATGCCTTCCTCTTGCAGGAACTGCTGACACACTCCAGCCACATGAGGTCTAGCATTGTCTTGCATTAGGAGGAACCCAGGGCCAACTGCACCAGCATATGGTCTCACAAGGGGTCTGAGAATCTCATCTCGGTACCTAATGGCAGTCAGGCTCCCTCTGGCGAGCATATGGAGGGCTGTGCGGCCCCCCCAAAGAAATGCCACCCCACACCATGACTGACCCACCGCCAAACCAGTCATGCTGGAGGATGTTGCAGGCAGCATAACATTCTCCAAGGCATCTCCAGACTCTGTCACGTCTGTCACGTGCTCAGTGTGAACCTGCTTTCATCTGTGAAGAGCACAGGGCGCCAGTAGCGAATTTGCCAAACTTGGTGTTCTCTGGCAAATGCCAAACGTCCTGCACGGTGTTGGGCTGTAAGCACAACCCCCACCTGTGGACGTCGGGCCCTCATACCACCCTCACGGAGTCTGTTTCTGACCGTTTGAGCAGACACATGCACATTTGTGGCCTGCTGGAGGGCATTTTGCAGGGCTCTGGCAGTGCTCCTCCTGCTCCTCCTTGCACAAAGGCGGAGGTAGCGGTCCTGCTGCTGGGTTGTTGCCCTCCTACAGCCTCCTCCACGTCTCCTGATGTACTGGCCTGTCTCCTGGGAGCGCCTCCATGCTCTGGACACTACGCTGACAGACACAGCAAACCTTCTTGCCACAGCTCGCATTGATGTGCCATCCTGGATGAGCTGCACTACCTGAGCCACTTGTGTGGGTTGTAGACTTTGTCTCATGCTACCACTAGAGTGAAAGCACCGCCAGCATTCAAAAGTGGCCAAAACATCAGCCAGGAAGCATAGGAACTGAGAAGTGGTCTGTGGTCACCCGCTGCAGAACCACTCCTTTATTGGGGGTGTCTTGCTAATTGCCTATAATTTCCACCTGTTGTCTATTCCATTTGCACAACAACATGTGAAATGTATTGTCAATCAGTGTTGCTTCCTAAGTGGACAGTTTGATTTCACAGAAGTGTGATTGACTTGGATTTACATTGTGGTGTTTGTGTTCCCTTTATTTTTTTGAGCAGTGAATATTGATAGTGCTAAACTAATTGAAGAATCAATGAAGCAGGCAGGAGAATTATGATTATGAAGCAAGTAGGATTAGAGACAAAAGGTTGGATTGGAATTGGGCAATAGTTGAGTTGGGAGATGCCTATAAAGCTGTTTAATGTTGAAAAATGACATACTAAAAACCACATCAAGTACAGTTGGTGGAAGAAAGTTGACAGAACTAATGTTTTGTTTCTGTTTGACCTTTTTTCTGTAGGACGTACATTACCTGGAGCCTTACCTGAAAGAGGTCATCCGTGAGAGGAAAGAGGTTGAGGAGTGGTCAAAGAAATGAGATGGATGTGGAGGGCTGATGTTCCTTCTGTTTGTTCTGGTGAATGGTTGTCCTCTGTAATATTTCAAATAAAGTGTACCCTGTGGGAAGACTGCTTAATAAAAAATTAAATTTTTGGAAAAGCTGTACAAGTGTGGAGAGTTTAAGAAGTATTGCAAGATTGGTAAAATGGCTTTTGGGTTAAGATGTGAACCAGGATGCTGATCACCACAGTAATGTTTATTTGTAGTGAATCCACTTAAATCCCAAATTTTAAGACTGAAATAACAATTGACTAAACTATAATCGAACGGCAGTTGCATGTTTATAAAAATTAAAAAAAAATGATAATGGAGCAATACATTTGTCAATCTGTTTCAAGTACTCAGTAATCAGTACATATGGATATATAAAACAACGTTTTTCAAGGCCTTAAGCATCCCAATAGGCTAAAGTTGTCAACTTTTTATTTGCACAAATTTCTTTGTTGTCTTTGGGAAAGTGGATAAGTGTTCGTCCTCTAGGGTGAGGCTGTGGCGGGGAAGAGACCGCACACATCGTGACCATTATGTCCAGACTGACCAGGTTCTCCCTTTGCAGGCTGTTGGCCAGATAGGCCATGTCCACACAGTTCAGGTTACAGTTGGCCAGCTTCAGGAATTTCAGTGGGGTGGTCAGGGGGCTCTGGACAAGGCCAGAGAATCACAAATGTATTACATTTTCAATTTTAAGTGCACTACTTTCTACCAGGGTCAAAAAGTTTTCTGGTCAAAAGTAGTACACTATATAGGAAATAGGGTGCAATTTGGGAAGCAGACAATATCAACCATTAAGTGTTCCCTGGTTTCTGGCCAATCTGCAGATTTAGCAGCAGTTAGCTGTTTACATTTTCCCCCACAGCCAAGCAACAAAAACAAAATGCCACTGAGTGCAAACTGAGTACTGGAAACTGCAGCCCCCATGTTATGCTATTACACAGTGGAAATGCATCAGCTTGAATAGACATCCCCAAAGCTATATATACAGTAGACATCAATACCTTCTACCTATACACATGCGCACACACACACACTCTCGCCCCACACAGAGGTGAGCCTCTCACCTTAGCAGTCTTGCAGGTGTCTGGTGAAGGTGCAGAAGCCCATGTAGAGCTCAAGTCAGCCGGCTCAGCAGATCCCTAATGGTCACCAGCAGGTCATCTTCATCCGAGCCCAACCGTCGCATGTCCATCACCTCCTCGGGCAGCATCAGGAACTGCAGCTAGGGGAATTCTATCCGGGACAACAGCAACTCCAGGTGCGGGGCCTCCAGGTGAACATTATGGACCATCTGTAGTCTTCTCATGGCCTCCGGTTGGGCAGCACGTAGAACAGCTGTTTGAGGGCCAGGGAGTTGGCTCAGGACCTGACGAAGCTCAGCTTCAAGGGGCAGTGACGGAGTAGCAGGAAGGCCTGGGCCACCACCTTGTAGTCCCGCCCGGTGACAAAGCTGCTCAGGCGCACGTCCACCTCGGTCTCGAGGGCTGAGGGTGCAGCGCCAGCCGCCTGGATGGCCACCATGACCTTGTAGCACATGCAGGTGAGGACCCACCGACCCAAGGTGGATCCACCGGAACAGGTATGGTACTCTGTGTCCTTCAGCCCAGTCAGGTCCACCATACGGAGGGTCTCGGCGTAAGTCTCTGTTGGCCGCAGCACGTACGACTGGAGATGGAACAGATAGAGATAGAACATAACTGTTTATTGCCATCAAATGGGAATTTTATATGATGTAAGGTGATATTGTGACCTTGTATTGCCCCAGTGGCAACTCAAGTAACTACAAACACATTGAGACTTTAAGCAAAACCAAAAATGTGTCACACTGGCCAAGATCCAGTGCCTCAGTTCACACGCCGCATTTTTGACCAGTGACAGATTGCACCTCTAAACACAACACCAGAACACACAGTTAGCCTACTTTCAGCCCAGTCAACAGAGCCATCTAGGCACTGCCGGCAGATGAGGGAGATCCTCCTGGCAGTCTACCGTCCTTCCCAGGAGCCTTTGCAGGTTAAGCTCATGCAGAGGCAGATTTGGACCAGGTCGTGGAGGAGGAAGGCCTTCTCGTGCAGGTAGCAGGCATTGAAGAGGAGTGGGTAGAAATTGAACAACAAACAGCTAAGGTTCTCCATGGTGCTCGGGCCATTCTGAGCGAAGCCCTCGGCAGCAAGAAACCTCAGGCTCTTCATGGCTCTCTCTTCTCTGGTCTGTCCTCGAGGTCTGTGTCTTGAAGTGTTAGGATCAACCAATCAGCCCATGTGATTGGATGTGTTTGTGTTGTTGCTCTCTCCCCAACTGTCTCTCTGTCTGTTAATTCTTTGTCTCTGCTAGTACTCTATATCTGTCTGGACCTCGAGAGGCTTGTCGCGTGAGGTAGGTGAGTAGGAGGGCTATTTTTTGGAAACAGCCGTCTCATTCCATTCGCCTCTCGAATGGGTTATCTATTTGCATCTTTCACCAAGGGGCAGAGCAGAAACAACCTTATCCTACTGCTTACAAAATTAGGTCCAACCTCCCTCCAAACCACCAACATTGAAATGACCTGTTTATGCAAGCAAGCTATAAAAAGATGCCAGTAACAACAATAACAGTAAAGCAATGTAGACAAACATAGCATGGATGTTGTACAGGGTAACATTGGCATCATGCCCACACTGAAATGCTAGATTTACTGAAGGCTTAGATGTTAATCAAGACCAAAGCAGTGGTAGATCAGATATCATAATGTACTAGCCTAACATGACTGGTCATGAAAACATTATGCATTTGATGAGAGTACGCTGGAACACCCAGAGTGTTGTAAATATACTGAACAAAAATATAAAAGTGTTGGTCCCATGTTTCATGAGTTGAAATAAAAGAACCCAGAAATGTACCAAATGCACAAAAAGCTTCTTCCTCTAAAATGTTGTGTACAAATTTGTTTAAATTCCTGTTAGTGAACATTTCTCCTCTGTCAAGGTAATTCATAATTCACCTGACAGGTGTGGTATATCAAGAAGCTGATTAAACAGCATGATCATTACACAGGTGCATCTTGTGCTGGGGACAAGCAAAGGCCACTCTAAAAGGCACTGCATCTCAGTGCTAGAGCCGTCACCACAGACCCTGGTTCGATTCCAGGCTGTAACACAACCGGTTGTGATTCCCATAGTCCCAAAGGGTGGCGCACAATTGGCTCAGGGATGTCCGGGTTAGAGTTTGTCTAGGGTAGGCTGTCATTGTAAATAAGAATTTGTTCTTTTAACTGACTTGCCTAATTAAATAAAGATTCAATAAAAAAATGTGCAGTTTTGTCACACAACACAATGCCAGTTAACCACCTAACTGAGGAACTCAATTTAACCTTGCGCAATACCCTAGATGCAGTTGCACCCCTAAAAACTAAAAACATTTCTCATAAGAAATTAGCTCCCTGGTATAGAAAATACCCAAGCTCTGAAGCAAGCTTCCAGAAAATTGGAAATGGCGCCACACCAAACTGGAAGTCTTCCGACTCGCTTGGAAAGACAGTACCGTGCAGTATCAAAGAGCCCTTACTGCTGCTCAATCATCCTATTTTTACAACTGAACTGAGAAAAATAAGAACAATCCGAAATGTATTTTTGATACTGTCGCAAAGCTAACTAAAAAGCAGCATTCCCCAAGTGAGGATGGCTTTCACTTCAGCAGTAATAAATTCATGAACTTCTTTGAGGAAAAGATCATGATCATTAGAAAGCAAATTACGGACTCCTCTTTAAATCTGCGTATTCCTTCAAAGCTCAGTTGTCCTGAGTCTGCACAACTCTGCCAGGACCTAGGATCAAGAGAGACACTCAATTGTTTTAGCACTATATCTCTTGACACAATGCTGAAAATAATCATGGCCTCTAAACCTTCAAGCTGCATACTGGACCCTATTCCAACTAAACTACTGAAAGAGCTGCTTCCTGTGCTTGGCCCTCCTATGTTGAATATAATAAACGGCTCTCTATCCACCGGTTGTGTACCAAACTCACTAAAACTAGCAGTAATAAAGCCACTCTTGAAAAAGCCAAACCTTGACCCAGAAAATATAAAAAAACTATCGGCCTATATTGAATCTTCCATTCGTCTCAAATTTTTTAGAAAAGGCTGTTGCGCTGAAACTCACTGCCTTCCTGAAGACAAACAAAGTATACAAAATGCTTCCGTCTGGTTTTAGACCCCATCATAGCACTGAGACTGCACTTGTAAAGGTGGTAAATTACCTTTTAATGACATCAGACCGAGGCTCTGCATCTGTCCTCGTGCTCCTAGACCTTAGTGCTGCTTTTGATACCATCGATCACCACATTCTTTTGGAGAGATTGGAAACCCAAATTGGTCTACACAGACAAGTTCTGGCCTGGTTTAGATCTTATCTGTTGGAATGATATCAGTTTGTCTCTGTGAATAGTTTGTCCTCTTAATTGTCCCTAGAATTTCTAAGCAAACAGCTGGAGGCAGGGCTTTCTCCTATAGAGCTCCATTTTTATGGAATGGTCTGCCTACCCATGTGAGAGACGCAAATTCGGTCTCAACCTTTAAGTCTTTACTGAAGACTCATCTCTTCAGTAGGTCATATGATTGAGTGTAGTCTGGCCCAGGAGTGTGAAGGTGAACGGAAAGGCTCTGGAACAACAAACCGACCTTGTTGTCTCTGCCTGGCCGGTTCCCCTCTTTCAACTGGGATTCTCTGCCTTTAACCCTATTACAGGGTCTGAGTCACTGGCTTACTGGTGCTCTTTCCTGCCGTCCCTAGGAGGGGTGCGTCACTTGAGTGGGTTGAGTCACTGATGTGATCTTCCTGTCTGGGTTGGCGCCCCCCCTTGGGTTGTGCCGTGGCGGAGATCTTTGTGGGCTATACTCGGCCTTGTCTCAGGATGGTAAGTTGGTGGTTGAAGATATCCCTCTAGTGGTGTGGGGGCTGTGCTTTGGCAAAGTGGGTGGGGTTATATCCTTCCTGTTTGGCCCTGTCAGGGGGTATTATCGGATGGGGCCACAGTGTCTCCCAGCCACGCCCTCAGAGCATGCGCAGACCAGCTGGCTGGTGTGTTTACGGACATATTCAATCAATCCCTATACCAGTCTGCTGTTCCCACATGCTTCAAGAGGGCCACCATTGTTCCTGTTCCCAAGAAAGCTAAGGTAACTGAGCTAAACGACTACCGCCCCGTAGCACTCACTTCCGTCATCATGAAGTGCTTTGAGAGACTAGTCAAGGACCATATCACCTCCACCCGACCTGACACCCTAGACCCACTCCAATTTGCTTACCTCCCAAATAGGTCCACAGACGACGCAATCTCAACCACACTGCACACTGCCCTAACCCATCTGGACAAGAGGAATACCTATGTGAGAATGCTGTTCATCGACTACAGCTCAGCATTTAACACCATAGTACCCTCCAAGCTCGTCATCAAGCTTGAGACCCTGGGTCTCGACCCCGCCCTGTGCAACTGGGTACTGGACTTCCTGACGGGCCGCCCCCAGGTGGTGAGGGTAGGCAACAACATCTCCACCCCGCTGATCCTCAACACTGGGGCCCCACAAGGGTGCGTTCTGAGCCCTCTCCTGTACTCCCTGTTCACCCACGACTGTGCGGCCATGCACGCCTCCAACTCAATCATCAAGTTTGCAGACGACACAACAGTGGTAGGCTTGATTACCAACAACGACGAGACGGCCTACAGGGAGGAGGTGAGGGCCCTCGGAGTGTGGTGTCAGGACAATAACCTCACACTCAACGTCAACAAAACTAAGGAGATGATTGTGGACTTCAGGAAATAGCAGAGGGAACACCCCCCTATCCACATCGATGGAACAGTAGTGGAGAGGGTAGTAAGTTTTAAGTTCCTCAGCATACACATCACAGACAAACTGAATTGGTCCACTCACACAGACAGCATTGTGAAGAAGGCGCAGCAGCGCCTCTTCAACCTCAGGAGGCTGAAGAAATTCGGCTTGTCACCAAAAGCACTCACAAACTTCTACAGATGCACAATCGAGAGCATCCTGGCGGGCTGTATCACCGCCTGGTACGGCAACTGCTCCGCCCACAACCGTAAGGCTCTCCAGAGGGTAGTGAGGTCTGCACAACGCATCACCGGAGGCAAACTACCTGCCCTCCAGGACACCTACACCACCCGATGTTACAGGAAGGCCATAAAGATCATCAAGGACAACACCCACCCGAGCCACTGCCTGTTCACCCCGCTATCATCCAGAAGGTGAGGTCAGTACAGGTGCATCAAAGCTGGGACCGAGAGACTGAAAAACAGCTTCTATCTCAAGGCCATCAGACTGTTAAACAGCAACCACCATCACTAGCCACTTTAAACAATGCTACCTAATATAATGTTTACATACCCTACATTATTCATCTCATATGTATACGTATATACTGTACTCTATATCATCTACTGCATCCTTATGTAATACATGTATCACTAGCCACTTTAACTATGCCACTTTGTTTACATACTCATCTCATATGTATATACTGTACTCGATACCATCTACTGTATCTTGCTTATGCTGCTCTTCACCATCACTCATTCATATCTTTATGTACATATTCTTTATCCCCTTACACTGTGTATAAGAAATTAGTTTTGGAATTGTTAGTTAGATTACTTGTTGGTTATTACTGCATTGTCAGAACTAGAAGCACAAGCATTTCGCTGCACTCGCATTAACATCTGCTAACCATGTGTATGTGACAAATAAAATTTAATTTGATTTGATTTGTCTCCTGACCCCTCCTGTCTCAGCCTCCAGTATTTATGCTGCTGTAGTTTATGTGTCGGGGGCTAGGGTCAGTTTGTCATATCTGGAGTACTTCTCCTGTCTTATCCGGTGTCCTGTGTGAATTTAAGTATGCTCTCTCTTATTCTCTCTTTCTTTCTCTCTCTCGGAGGACCTGAGCCCTTGGACCATGCCTCAGGACTACCTGGCATGATGACTCCTTGCTGTTCCTAGTCCACCTGGCCGTGCTGTTGCTCCAGTTTCAACTGTTCTGCCTGCGGCTATGGAATCCTGACCTGTTCACGGGACGTGCTACCTGTCCCAGACCTATTGTTTGACAATGCTGGTCATTTATGAACATTTGAACATCTTGGCCATGTTCTGTTATAATCTCCACCCGGCACAGCCAGAAGAGGACTGGCCACCCCTCATAGCCTGGTTCCTCTCTAGGTTTCTTCCTAGGTTTTGGCCTTCAAGTTTATCCTAGCCAACGTGCTTGAACACCTGCATTGCTTGCTTTTTGGGGTTTTAGGCCGGGTTTCTGTACAGCACTTTGAGATATCAGCTGATGTACGAAGGGCTATATAAATACATTTGATTTGATTGCCACAGATGTCTCAAGTTTTGAGAGAGGTCCAACTGGTAATTTTACTGCAGGAATGTCTACCAGAGCTGTTGCCAGAAAATTTAACGTTAATTTCTCTACCATAACCTGCCTCCAACGTCATTTTTGAGAATTTGTCAGTACTTCCAACTGGTCTTACAACCGCAGAACACGTGTGGTCACACCAGATACTGACTGGTTTTCTGATTCAACCACCTACCTTTTACATTTAAGGTATCTGTGACCAACAGATGCATATCTATATTCCCAGTCATTTGAAATCCATAGATTATGGCCTAATCAATGGATTTAAATTGCCTGTAACTCAGTAAAATTGTTGCATGTTGCGTTTACATTTTTGTTCAGTGTATTTTCCTAAATATTCATAGAGCCTTAGCACGGAATGTTTTGCCATAGGAGAACACATTTTACATTTGACAGCTTCCACATGACGTAAACAAAGTGTATCACTTTATTATTTCTTACAAATTGTTTTACATTTTTCTTCTTCCCAAATCTGAAAGCATCAGCCTTCATTAGATTGTGACTTTTTTCAATTGACACACTACAATGATCACAAGCAAAGTGTATCATGCTTTCATACATCAAAATACAGACAATACAAAACATACTGCATTTACTCTCAAACATAGATTGTGACTGTTTAAATCATTATATTAAATGAAAGTGGTCATCTATAGAAACCTGAGAAGAAACTTCAGTCTAGAGGGCTTCGAAAGGTGAGTAGAATATTCAACATGACACATTCAACATGAAACTCAGTCACCAATACAAGGCACATAAGCTCATTTTTGTACAGAGTTACTATTATTCCTTAGTATGGAGAGTGATTGTGTCCCACAGCCCTATACTATATTTAGGCCCACCTGATCTGACCAGAAACCACCCAGGGCCCTAGCTATAGGCTAAACCACAGGGAGGTGTGTCTCTCAGTCTCTGTATCCCTGAGTGGAGTGCAGACTGCAGTCATGCTGGGGGATGGTAGTGGTGGTGGTGGTGATGGTGCTCATGGTGGTGGTGGTGTTCATGCCTCTGAACCAAGGGGATCAAGCCCCCAGAGGAGGCAGGCAGGCTGGACAGCACCACACTCTCTCGCTGCACATTGAGAAGGGTTCTGGAGGGGGACCCAGCCTCTCTGGCCCTGGAGCGAAGCCTCTTGCTCTGGCTGTGCTGTAAGGGGAGTTGGGGCTGGGAGTATGGCTGAGAGGGGTGGCACCATTTGGAGGGGTGGTGGCCATGGAGCTTGCTTGATTTATCCCTACCTCCTCCTCCCCTTCCTCTGTCTCCCCCCACTACCTTGGCTTGGCCCCTGAGAGACCTGAGGAAGGAAAGGCCCCTGCCTCTGGACTCTGTAGGGCTGCAGTTCTTCCCCACCACCACTGAGTGGCGCTGCTGGTCTGAGCGGGCGTCCGGTCTGGGCACCTGAGAGGGGGCGTCTGCAGAGGATGGAGAACATCATGTTATACTGTAATTTCTCTTTGTTGAATGTCATTAATCTTTGGTGTATTTTCAGTAAAAACAATGTTGACTTTAATGATCTGTGCCTCAAAAGTGCTGAAAATAAATGGTCATTGTGTACCGACCTGCATCGTCAAACTTGGAGGAATAGTTCTCTATCCCAGCTAAGTCTAAGTAGTGGTTCCTGCGTTCTGTGTTTTCATCCACACAGTGAAAAGTCCTCTCTGGGCTCCCTGCCTCCTCCTGCTGGACTTCCTCTATTCTGCCCCCTGTTCTGGAGCTGCTGGAGGGGGCCACCACCAGTTTGACCTTCAGGGCTGTGCTGTTACATGAAGGCTGTATGGCCGACGCTTCAACCACCTCATAGATGGACTGCATGAGACTGGACATATCCTGTAACACACAGGCACACACAGACATCATTAGTAAGACTGCAGAATTGACTTAATCTTAAGGGAAAACTCATGATGCGCAAAAGTTGCTTGTTGTAGCTGTGTGAAGCTACCGTACCTCCTTGGTGACTTTACCACTGTTGTCAAAGTGATACAGTGTGAAGATCCACTCCTGTCGAGTGTCATCCTCCAACACCACATTGCATTCTGTGTCCTGTAACCATGAATAATTGTCACTATTACGCAGACTCTTTTATGCGTACTTACATTTTACGTACAAGTGATCCCAGGAATTGAACCCACTAGCCTAGCATAGACGTTCCATGCTCTACCTACTGAGCTACAGAGGACCAAACACAACAGGTACCATATTATGGTCATCAAACAAATCCCTGCCAGACTCTGTAGAGATTCTATAGATCAAATCCTTTTGTAGTTGTAGTGTACAGGATAGTAAAAGACCAAAAGCCACTCACATCAACGTGGCTGTTCCTCTTCCTGGGCTGTCTGAATGGAATGTGGATGTAGCTCTCTCTCTCCTTCTCCCCTCCCTTCTCTGATGGCAGTACCACTGTAAAACAAACAAAGTACAGTGAGGGGGGGGGGTATTTGATCCCCTGCTGATTTTGTACGTTTTCCCACAGACAAAGAAATGATCAGTCTATAATTTTAATGGTAGGTTTATTTGAACAGTGAGAGACAGAATAACAACAAAAATCCAGAAAAACGCATGTCAAAAAGGTTATAAATTGATTTGCATTTTAATGAGAGAAATAACTATTTGACCCCTCTGCAAAACATAACTTAGTACTTTGTGGCAAAACATTTCTTGTAGTTGGCCATCAGGTTTGCATAGTCTCAGGAGGGATTTTGTCTCACTCCTCTTTGCAGATCTTCTCATTAAGTCATTAAGGTTGAGGCTGACGTTTGGCAACTCGAACCTTCAGCTTCCTCCACAGATTTTCTATGTGATTAAGGTCTGGAGACTGGCTAGGCCACTCCAGGACCTTCATGTGCTTCTTCTTGAGCCACTCCTTTGTTGCCTTGGCCGTGTGTTTTGGGTCATTGTCATGCTGGAAAACCCATCAACGACCCATTTTCAATGCCCTGGCTGAGGGAAGGAAGTTCTCACCCAAGATTTGACGGTACATGGCCCCGTCCATCGTCCCTTTGATGCGGTGACGTTGTCCTGTCCCCTTAGCAGAAAAACACCCCCAAAGCATAATGTTTCCACCTCCATGTTTGACGGTGGGGATGGTGTTCTTGGGGTCATAGGCAGCATTCCTCCTCCTCCAAACACAGCGAATTGAGTTGATGCCAAAGAGCTCCATTTTGGTCTCATCTGACCACAACACTTTCACCCAGTTGTCCTCTGAATCATTCAGATGTTCATTGGCAAACTTCAGACAGGAATGTTTATGTGATTTCTTGAGCTGGGGGACCTTGCGGGCGCTGCAGGATTTCAGTCCTTCACGGCGTAGTGTGTTACCAATTGTTTTCTTGGTGACTATGATCCCAGCTGCCTTGAGATCATTGACAAGATCCTCCCGTGTAGTTCTGGGCTGATTCCTCACCGTTCTCATGATCATTGCAACTCCAAGAGGTGAGATCTTCCATGGAGCCCCAGGCCGAGGGAGATTGACAGTTCTTTTGTGTTTCTTCCATTTGCGAATAATCGCATCAACTGTTGTCACCTTCTCACCAAGCTGCTTGGCGATGGTCTTGTAGCCCTTTCCAGCCTTGTGTAGGTCTACAATCTTGTCCCTGACGTCCTTGGAGAGCTCTTTGGTCTTGGCCAAGGTGGAGAGTTTGGAATTCGATTGCTGATTGATCAAAGCTGAGATTAGGAGCACTCCCTTTAAGAGTGTGCTCCTAATCTCAGCTCGTTACCTGTATAAAAGACACATGGGGGCCAGAAATCTTTCTGATTGAGAGGGGGTCAAATACTTATTTCCCTCATTAAAATGCAAATCAATTTATAACATTTTTGACATGCGTTTTTCTGGATTTTGTTGCTGTTATTCTGTCTCTCACTGTTCAAATAAACCTACAATTAAAATTATAGACGGATCATTTCTTTGTCAGTGGGCAAACGTACAAAATCAGCAGGGGATCAACTACTTTTTTCCCCTCACTGTATATTCTCTCTAGCCTTTGTGTTTGCTGTTTACAGACGATAATACACACACAGTATCCCAGGTTTCCCCAACAAGCAAGGGGAATTCTTAGTTAAGATATGAACCAAACCGAATCAAACAGGTCAATCATTGAGTAAGTCTAAGATGTTAAGTTAATGATGCATGCTAGACTAGAATCAGTGCAACAGTAATGTGATCATTGAGCTGTCCTTTCTCTACTCACCCTGTAGGGGGCTCTTATTGTTCAGGGACTGCTCATCCTTCACTTCCCTTCTGCACAATTCCTGGAAAAAGAGGGAGAGGAGCGATGGACCAAGTGAGAATTAGGAGAGAAAAAGTCACAGAAGAGTGTGTGTGTGGGGGGGGGGGGTAGAGATAGGGAGAAGGAGAAAGACAAGAAAGTTTAAATGATATGAGAGCAAGTAATCTTTGATCATCTGGGGGCCTATTGTTTGTCATCGGCTGGGTAAATAACACTGTGAGAACCAGCTCCCAGCTGGTGTTTTCAAGTTCACCTCAACTTCCTATAAATTCAATAAAGCCATATGTGTTCTATAACTAATCAGATGTTATGCAGACACAGCTCTAAATCAACGCACACACATAATAGAATGCTAATTCGAGAGAGATTTACATGGTTATCAAAACATCACGTCAGGGTAAACCTACAGGAAACACAGCCCTTATTTTAAAGATTTTCTAAAATTCTGGATGGGAAAAACGACTGGTGGAAAAACTATTAGAACCATTTCCTTGTTTGACCGCTAGGTTTTATGGGTATTAATACATCTCCATTGCCAGGGCAGTGGTTGGGGATATTGCCCTGTGAGTGTGCTGTCTTTTGGACGGGATGTTAAACGTGTGTCCTGACTCTCTGTGGTCACTAAATATCCCATG
This sequence comes from Oncorhynchus masou masou, assembly GCF_036934945.1. NCBI lineage: Eukaryota > Metazoa > Chordata > Actinopteri > Salmoniformes > Salmonidae > Oncorhynchus > Oncorhynchus masou. Next base: position 18,204,615 of record NC_088223.1, read on the forward strand.
GTGCTTATCGTAAGAGTAGGGGTGTTAACACTGGTGTCCTGGCTAAATTCCCAATCTGGCCCTCATACCATCATGGCCACCTAATCATCCCCAGCTTCCAATAGATTCATTCCTCTCCCCTGTAACTATTCCCCAGGTCTTTACTGTAATGAGAATGTGTTCTCAGTCAATTTACCTGTTATAATCTGTTCTATTTTATTTTGTTCTCAGAGAGGGAATAAAGCACTGGAGAAGAATAGAACCTATAAGGGTAAATTTACTGTAAGAGAAGGCAGGCAGACAGTCATGCTCATGCCATGACCATGCCAGCTGTGACATCACTATATCCAGTAAAAGTAAATGCATTAAGTCACTCTTGGTATTAAAGTAATATCACCTACAGAGTTCCCATATATGTGTAAAACTGAGTGTCCCATATGGAAACAATAACACACAGTCTATAAATTGACTATGTTCAAAAACCCGCTGAGACTACAACCTATTTATAATCCCTATTGGCTCAAAGCGGATGTTAACTTCAACTAAATCCACTGGGTAGTTGTTGCTTGGTGAGTACCCACACTTTGAAACTAGGTGTTCCCTTGAACGGTGTTGAGCATATTGCATGTGCTATCAAGACCAATCAAGATCTGAGCATATGATATCCAACCCTCTGTTGCAACAAGTCAGAAACCATCCCTTCAAAAAAGGACAGTGAAAGCACCAAAACATTAGATCTGTGCGTCTAACTGTCTCCACCACAGACATTCCCAGCAGCCAGCCGCCCACAGCTCTGACAGATGCAGATGAGTAACAAAGAGCCTGTGGAGTCTGAGAGGACCATGCTGACAGATAACCCTGACTGCTGATGGCTTCAACCAGCATACCAGCCAAACCCCTGCCATCGACCGCCACGCTTTGGCTGCTATGGGCCCTTTCATCTGGGGTCGGGTTACCGACCGAGAGGGGAGAGGAGCGGGGGCCTTTTCCTGCACTCAACTGGGTGTCACCAAGCTTTGCATCCTGTCCTGTCGCCCCCCCTCGCTCCCACCCGCCTTTAGTTAGAGTCAAACGCAGAGCCCTGAGAAGAGAAAAGAAAAGTACAGAGCTTTGTTTAAAACTTCTTGGCGCACCCATCCCATTAGCGGGATCATTTTTGTCAACATCCGCTGAATTGCAGAGCGCCAAATTCAAATGAAATTACTAAAAATATTTAATTTTCATGAAACCACAAGTGCAATATAGCAAAACACAGCTTAGCTTGTTGTTAATCCACCTGACGTGTCAGATTTCAAAAAAGCTTTTCGGCGAAAGCCATCCAAGCGTTTATGTTAGGACATCTCTCTCAGCAGACAAAACATTACAAACAGCTAACAGCAGAGTAGATTGGTCACGAAAGTCAGAAAAGCAATAAAATTAAATCAAATCAAATGTATTTGTCACATACACATGGTTAGCAGATGTTTGTGCTTCTAGTTCCGACAATGCAGTAATAACCAACAAGTAATCTAACTAACAATTCCTAAACTACTGTCTTATACACAGTGTAAGGGGATAAAGAATATGTACATAAGGATATATGAATGAGTGATGGTACAGAGCAGCATAGGCAAGATACAGTAGATCGTATCGAGTACAGTATATACATATGAGATGAGTATGTAAACAAAGTGGCATAGTTAAAGTGGCTAGTGATACATGTATTACATAAGGATGCAGTCGATGATATAGAGTACAGTATATACGTATGCATATGAGATGAATAATGTAGGGTAAGTAACATTATATAAGGTAGCATTGTTTATAGTGGCTAGTGATATATTTACATAATTTCCCATCAATTCCCATTATTAAAGTGGCTGGAGTTGAGTCAGTGTCAGTGTGTTGGCAGCAGCCACTCAATGTTAGTGGTGGCTGTTTAACAGTCTGATGGCCTTGAGATAGAAGCTGTTTTTCAGTCTCTCGGTCCCAGCTTTGATGCACCTGTACTGACCTCGCCTTCTGGATGATAGCGGGGTGAACAGGCAGTGGGCTCGGGTGGTTGATGTCCTTGATGATCTTTATGGCCTTCCTGTAACATCGGGTGGTGTAGGTGTCCTGGAGGGCAGGTAGTTTGGGCAGGTAGTTTGCCCCCGGTGATGCGTTGTGCGTTGTGCAGACCTCACTACCCTCTGGAGAGCCTTACGGTTGAGGGCGGAGCAGTTGCCGTACCAGGCGGTGATACAGCCCGCCAGGATGCTCTCGCTTACCTTTGATGATCTTCGGATATTTGCACTCACGAGACTCCCAGTTACACAATAAATGTTCCTTTTGTTCCATAAAGATTATTTTTAAATCCAAAAACCTCCATTTGGTTGGCGTGTTATGTTTAGAAATCCACAAGCTCGAGCCGTCACGAAGGGGCAGACGAAAATTCCAAATAGTATCCGTAAAGTTTGTAGAAACATGTCAAACATTTTTTTATAATCAATCCTCAGGTTGTTTTTACAATAAATAATCGATAATATTTCAACCGGAGTGAAAGAGATAGGAGTGAGAGAGAAAATGTCTTCTCCAAGCTGCTCACGTATGCAAAACTCTGCTGGCACCCAGCCATCCAATGACACGATGTGATCTTTCTCGCACATTTTTCAGTATAAAAGCCTGAAACTATGTCTAAAGACTGTTTACACCATGTGGAAGCCATAGGAAAGGGAATCTGGTTGATATCCCTTTAAATGGAGGGAAGGCATGCAATGGAACAGAGAGGTTTCAGGAAAAACAGCACTTCTTGGTTGGATTTTCCTCTGGTTTTCGCCTGCAATATCAGTTCTGTTATACTCCCAGAAAATATTTTGACAGTTATGGAAACTTTAGAGTGTTTTCTATCCTAATCTGACAATTATATGCATATTCTAGATTCTGGGCCTGAGAAATAGGCAGTTTCATTTGGGTACGTTTTTCATCCAAACATCTAAATACTGCCCCCTACACTCTGAGGTTTTAACAATCTCTCTTCCTGCCAAACAATACCGAGATAGGTGGTTGATCATCTCTCTTCCTGTTAACCAATACCTGGATAGGTGGTTGATCATCTCTCTTCCTGTCAACCAATACTTGGATAGGTGGTTGATCGTATGGGGGTGGGGCTGTATGGGGAAGGATGGTTGCTTCATCACAGGAGTTTATGTGAAGCAGCTTCTGTTATTTACCTTTATTTATTTGTTATATACATAATAGGAAGATAAGTCTCTTGAAGTTGGTATACAAGTTGATATTCAAAGAATGTAAAGGGGGTTGGGGTTGTTTTCAGGCTCAGGCAATAGTTAATGTTAAGTCAGAGAATAACCATTAAGAAGTTCTCATTTTCAGAGGTCTGGTCTTGCTCACAGAAACCAGATGTGAGTGATTTCTGGAGGAGGGGAACTGAGGGAGGAATTTGGATGTTGAGCTGTAGTTGGGTGAGGAAATGCTGGAGCCAGAGTCTATACAAGTACCTAGCTATAGAACTGGGCCTCTCTCCAACTGCCCAATCAGTTCTGCTGGCCTGAGGGTGGAAAGCAGTGGGAAATTTTCAGATCATTGTGGGTAGAGATGTCCAAGGGTTCTTACCACCTAATGATATGACCCTGTTCTCTTTCTCTCTCTCTCTCGCTCATCCTCTGTCTGAGCTACAGCCCAACAAACAAGGTGGGTAACCAAACATGAAAGGGTGAGCCAGCCACCTGAACAATCCAATCTGTGTTTGGGAAAATCGGTTTCCCTGGCTTAGAGCTGGAATGTTCTGGGAGGCGATTTCAGCCCAAAAATAATCACAGTCCAGAGTCTGAACAGTAGAATAATAAACAGAAACCTCTGGTACAACAAACAGGACAGAAACACCTTGGTGGAAACAATAAGAGGAGGACTAGAAGGAAGATTCCTTCTCCAAACCCAAGAGAATGACTGGCCCAGTTTAACCAACACTGTCGTTCCAAATAGAAATCCACACAGAGACAGTGATGCAAATGGCAATCCGATTCTGATATGATTGGTTGCATTTCATCAGACAACTTTTTTTATACTTAGTATTTGTACATTTTACAAACTCTGGCTCACTTGACAGAGCTGTACCTGATCCAAACCTGCCTTGAATAAGCAGGTTTATTAATGAAAAGTGCCTTTGTTATTGCCTCAGGTGATATTGTCAACACTCCACCCTGAGTCATTGTAATTAAACAGAAACAGTATGCCAATATTGAGGTTAATTGTTCCACAAGTCTGAAATTGTTTAACATCCTGATGGAAATGCGGTTGTCTTACAGATATCGAAATGGGATCTTTTTAAACACGCACACGGAGTAGAATCACCACAGAATTATCTTTACGGAAATGAAAGCACACATTAATTCAGAATTTTGCTCCACTCTTTGAAGTTGAGCAACCAGAAGATGAGAAGCTGGAAGAAAGAGGGATCCTTCCAGGACTAACAGTGAACAGGGTGGGTGACGGAGAGCTTTGGTGTCTCACTGCAGGACTAACAGTGAACAGGGTGGGTGACGGAGAGCTTTGGTGTCTCGCTGCAGGACTAACAGTGAACAGGGTGGGTGACGGAGAGCTTTGGTGTCTCGCTGCAGGACTAACAGTGAACAGGGTGGGTGACGGAGAGCTTTGGTGTCTCGCTGCAGGACTAACAGTGAACAGGGTGGGTGATGGAGAGCTTTGGTGTCTCACTGGGTCTATGACTCACTGGGTCTATGACCTGAGGCTGCAGGATGTTGACACAAGTGATCTAGGACATGTGACCGCTACAGCCTGGACACCCCAATGAAGGCATCAAAGTTGACACTATAATCAAACTTCATTACTGAAAAGAGCACAAACAATTAACATAATCTTAGACAGCCAGACACACACATGAAGTGCCAAGGCAAATAACATAGAGTATAACCGGAACACTACAAACTGTAGCTAGCCAGGCCCCCTGCTGACAGTTACATTTAAGTCATTTGGCAGACGCTCAGTTACATATGCGGTTGTGCCATGGAGCCGCTAATGGTGGAGCTGGAATACTGAATCACAGGAACAATTGAACTGCCATTAAAAAGGTGTGGAGGACCTAGGTCTCATTATAGAAACCTGGCAGGCTCAGCCTTTCTTTCCTAATAACAGGCTCCAGAAAGACAGCAGCATGGACCAACACTTCATTAACACCTCCTACCCACCATGAGTTCAAAATGACACTACAGCAGGCATTCAAAATGGCTCCAACAGGTCTTTCCAAGTGTTGAAAGATGATTACGAGAGAGAAAAGAAGACATTCAAAATATGTGAGTGAGGCAGTGAGTGGTCACACAGTTAAGAGTCAAAGAAGAGTTATGAGCATCAAGATGTTGTACTCTCACTATGCTACATCTTCCCAAATGTGACCATCTCATTAACAGTACTAAGCCTACATGTGAAGGTGTTCCACCCACAACCAGACACTCCGCCTACCAGACCTTGTCTCCCCCTGCCAGCACCAGATGTGGGGTTTCAGTGTGGCGGTAATGAAAGACCCTGCTGTTCTGGACAGCGGCCATATGCATTTCACACAGACATGACAGCCTCCTCTCACAGAGAGCAGGGGGGGAAAGCCCCTCTCCAAACACCTTTCATGTCCCTGGCTTGGCTGTGTGCTTATACTGTTCTATCATCCTGTGGTTGCTTTGCCTTGGCTGGGACTGGGAGGGAGGGAGGAGCAGACCTGGCTGAGACATCATGCACATATGATTCAGAGTCAGTGAACCCTAGTGCGAACACCAGTGTGGACTCAATGTGAGCATGAAGTGGTGACTGACAGTGTTAATCCTCTATGGATGGATTAATCAGGATGTAAACAAGACTGAGAAGGCAGCAATTCAAAATGTTATTTGTTGTTTACCCAGATGGTACAGTTGTTTACCCAGATGGCTGTGATTTATGTATAAAGATTGATGAATAAAACACCATGTATTCAATAGAGAATTGTCAATTTGCTTACCTTTGTCTTAGATAAGAAGCGATGTGTGATACACTGCCTTCATCTTTTCATTAGGATTCTAAGCTCTTCCACTCTGGGTGGCTGTGGTCCATTCAGCTACCCTTTCACAGGAATCCACCATTCTGGTTCTTGTTAGCGTCATTATCCAAGTTCAAGCCTCTCAACTCTAATGACACACATGTGTCTGTGTTGCTTTCCATTAACAGGCCTTTCTGGGCCAGAAAGGGCCAGAAGCAGATGCATCATGAACATGGTCCAGAGAAGGATGCTAACCCCCCCCCCCCCCCCCAGGATGCAAAATACAAACTAGAGTTTGGTAAACAACTGACTGTTAGCATTGACAAACTAAAGAACTGTCCTAGTGAAGTAGGCCTATGGGGATTTAGGTGTGAGAAGGATTTGGCAGCAGGGTATTTTTATTTTTTATTTAACTAGGCAAGTCAGTTAAGAACTAATTCATATTTACAATGACGGCCTAGGAACAGTGGATTAACTGCCTTGTTCAGTGGCAGAACGACAGATTTTTACTTTGTCAGCTCAGGGATTCGATTTGGCAATATTTCAGTTACTGGCCCAACACTAATCTCTAGGCTGCCTGCCGCCCCAAATATGGCTAGTGACTGTCTGATGACTCTCTCTCTCTCACTGAAAATATGCAAACAGATGAAATGTTAATTCTATTTCAATATCTCTGGAAAATGCGTTGTACAGTACCTGCTTGAATCTGATTTGGTGGGTGTGGAGGTCTGTACATTCCAGCTCTCTCTGACAGGTGAGCACATTGGCAGCAAAACTACCCCCTGGAAGAAACAAACAAATAAAAAAATAAAGTCTATATCCTGCATAACACTATGTTTGAGAGACATACATTTGAGACCTTCCTAAAGGTGATTCTTACCTTCAGGATTTTCTCTGCGTTTACAGGCTATCCAAATTATGCATGGCATGGAAACATAAAAGAGAGAAAGAAAAGATTGTGACATTTAGGTTATTAAGAGATATACAGTCGCCCCTGAATCTAAATACTAAAAGTCTCACCATGTTTTGATTGGAGTTTGCCCATATTTTTGTATATTTCCTGTCGTGCCTTGAACCTTCATCTATTTGCGCATTGATCAAGACGTCTTCATCATCTCCCATTGATAACAACAAATATAGTTGTATCCTGTATGCAACGATATGTCGTTTTTGCCATTAAGTTATTATAGGGTTGAGATAGACAAGAGCACCGAAGCTTCGTGAAAGTGCACACAAGTATGTTGGACAGAGAGAACTTGCGGAGTTTATTATGGAAAAGAAACGAATAATCAATATACAGAGGGTACAGCACATCCTGCTGGCCATTAGGGGAAAGTATTTTCTCAATTTTTATTGAGCGCATACAACAAATGAGCTCACAATGACATAATTTAACGCGTGCATGATGTGTCTTTCGTGTAAACATAAAATAAGAGCCCTTCATTATGCAAACGTTTTATTTGTTCAGTATCTAGATCGCTTTTTCCCTAAATAGGCTACTGTATATTGGGGCTGACAAGGTAAAAAATATGTCGTTCTGCTCCTGGACAAGGCAGTTAACCCACTGTTCCTAGACCATCATTGTAAATAAGGATTTGTTCTTTACTGACTTGCCGAGTTAAATAAAGGATACATTTAAAAATATATATTGCCACCCAGTGGTGTCTGCGTAATTTGCGCATATAATGGACCAGGGACTGAATGACCTTAGAACGCCACTTCAGTTCCTATCACCTTGTGATGTCTATCTTCTGTAACAATCCCTTTCTGGTCAAAGATTCCTCAACATTCTTCATATTTCTAACCGGGTTGGTGAGACAAACGCGGTAAACGCCTCCCACTCCCTAAATGTTCACTCCCCAACCACTCCCACTCCACAATTTTTCACTTCCCAACCCTTCACTCCCCAACCCCTCCCACTTACCAAACCCTCCCACTCCCCAACCCCTTCCACACTTCACCTCTCAACCCTTCACTCCCATTATTCTTATGATGGGAGGGTCTGATGTACGGACCGTCTCTACTTCTTCATTTTCACCAATCTCTTCGTCGCCGTGGTCACCACAAACTTGGAGGAAAAGATGGCCGACTATGACGACAAGAACTCTTAAGAGTGTTCGCTGGCTAGCGGTAAGTCTGTCACTCTTTACGTTTTCCCTATAGTTTCAATGTCACGTTAGTGCTATTCATACCAAGGCTCTGTTGTTGATGACAGAGGGGGGTGGGGGTTGTGTGATGAATTGCGTGTTTTTCCACATTGCTGTATACTGATTATTACTACAAGCTGCCTTTCAAAATCATCAATATGACCACTCCTCTTTTGTTGTTTTCAATCCCATATTACCATCCTGTGTATTAAGTCCACTCTCCTGACACACGACACCAAACTCACTCCTCAACCCCTTAATTCTCCCACAGATTATACCGGAAGATACGGGAGTCCTGATGGACCAGAGCAGAGGTGGTGACCAAGACCAACATGACCCGGCACCAGAAGACCTGGAAGAACCTGACCATTGACACCTTGGAGAAGCAGACCCTTGCCAGCACAAGAGGTGATGATGAGGAACCATATGACTGCAACTCTTCAGGACAAACTATGCAGAAGAACATGGCTGCCTACAGGGAGATATGGCAGGTATATTTCAGACCACGTGTATGTGTTTATCCACAGTATAGTGGAGGGGGTGCACAGCCTGTCGTTCAACGTACAGCAAGAGGTGATGATGAGGAACCATATGACTGCAACCCTCCAGGACAAACTATTAAATAATGATATTGCCACCGTCCATACTGGAGACATCCTGTCCACCCTCATCACCCTGGAGAAGGTAAGAAGGCAGTGGACATGGCACCATTCCCCATATAGTGCACTAATTTTGATCAGAGCCTTATGGGTGCTCAATAGATTCAATGACTCTTCCTGGAGTTGTCTATAACCTTATATTTACTGTTCTGTTACTAATGTCAGTTGTGTGTCAAGCTCATCAAATCCAATGTATTTATAAAGCCCTTTTTACATCAGCAGATGGCACAAAGTGCTTATACAAAAACCCATCCTAAAACCCCAAACAGCAAGAAATGCAGATGTAGAAGCACAGTGGCTAGGAAAAACTTCCTAGTAAGGCAGGAGCCTAGGAAGAAACCTAGAGAGGAACCAGGCTCTGAGGGGTGGCCAGTCCTCTTCTGGCTGTGCTGGGTGGAGATTTTCAGAGTACATGGCAATTAAGGCCAGATTGTTCTTCAAGAAGTTCAAGCATTCATAGAGCGTCTGCTAAATGACTTAAATGTAAATGTAAATGACCAGTACGGTCAAATAATAATCACACTTGTTGTAGAGGGTGCAACAGGCCAGTACCTCAGGAGAAAATGTCAGCTGGCTTTTCATAACAGAGCATTTAGAGGTCGAGACAGAAGGTGCGGTAGTCAGTAGAAAACAGCACGTCCAGGAGAAGGTAGCACATCCTGTGAACATGTCAGGGTTCCATATGCATGGGCAGAACAGTTAAAACTTGAGCAGCATCAAGACCAGGTGGACTGTGGGTAGCCAGGAATCATCAGGCCTGGTAGTCCAGAGGCACGGTCCTAGGGCTCATGTCCTCAACTCGAACAGAGCATCCTCACCTGTTCCAGCAGGGGGATATGCGTCATGCAGCCATGAGGCTGTCCTACCTGTCTACTTCTACACATGTGGATGTGGGACACAGTAACACTCCCAGCACACACCACAACACAGGCTGAACACACCTTTAACAGCCATTTGGCTTTACTGATTAGCTGAAATGATCTCAAAGATAATGTGCTAGGTTTCATGGTTAAGTCAGACTGTATGCTTGCTGCACACATTTGCACATGCAGATCAATGTTGACCATGTACTGTGAAATCAAGGGGGATTTTGTTTTTTTAATAAAAAAGATTGGAGATTTGTGGGGGGAGTAAATGATCATAAAGGTTTCACAGTGTCTCAAAAATATACTCAAAGGGATAACTTGGAAGCTATTAACAGCTTATTTCTAAATAAATGTTCTTTATTTAAAAATTTTAGTTGGTCTCGATCTAATATTCATTAAACACTTCACATGAATGACACAGATGTCTAAAGAAAATTAAGTTGATTGTTTTAAAAGCATTCTAGTAAACAAAGCTTTTGAAAACTTATTTTCCACATTACTGAATATAAAAGTCAATCCCATGTTTGATGATGTCACCTCTGGATGATCATTTCATGGGTAGTTATCGTACTGTTCACAATGTTACATTTAGATTGTGGATGTTTACAAACCAGTTTCCATATTCAAAGACTAATAATGTGTCTTATACAGCCTAAACTTGTCTCCATTATATTACAAAAATGTACATACGTCCGTTAGCAAGCTAATAGACAAAGTTAATATCTTCATGGTAAATGCCCCAGCAGCTAATTGCTGTTGCCAAAAGATTCTTTGATAGCGATGGCTGGCGTGGGTCCAATATGGGTCCAGATGTAGCCTTTCTCTGGACGGATAGGAATGGTGGGGAAAGGACAGCTCCTGGACTTGAAGTACTCCGAGGGGGCGTGGCACACAAACTCCAGGTACTCCATCTTCCTGGGAAAATCCTCCTCTGGACCTATAGAAGTCAGATAATCAATAACAAAGACATTATTGGCTAGTTGTGGTCTTTGAGTCTACTGTGACATTACTCACATTTCCACAATGTTCAAAGATAGACGTAACTTATTTCTGTATTCTCAAATGTAACTTTAGTCTAATGTGACATAAATTCAGCCATCTGGGTGGCGCAGTGGTCTAAGGCACTGCATTGCAGTGTGCCAGCAGATATTCTTGGTTCGAGCCCAGGCTCTGCCGCAGCCGGGAGGTCCATGGGGCGACGCACAATGGCCCAGCGTCATCCGGGTTTGGCCCTGCAGGGATATCCTTCTCATTGTGTACTAGCGACTCCTGTGTCGGGACGGGTGTTTCTTCCGACACATTGGTGCGGCTGGCTTCCGTGTTGGATGTGCGTTGTGTCAGGAAGCAGTACGGCTCGGTTGGGTTTTGGAGGACGCATGGCTCTCGACTCCGTACGGGAGGTCCAGCGGTATCCATTTGGATACCACGAAATTGGGGAGAAAAACGCCTTTTTTATTTTTTAAGTGACATAAATTCAATCATCACTCACCAACAATGTAAGTGGCAGGATCAAACAGGTCCTTAGGACTGGCCTGGGTTGGTATCAACCAAGTCAAGGCTGCACTTTTCTCACAGTATTGGTCCTGGACAAAACCTCTGATCTGTGCATAGTATGGCCTCCCATCATCCTCATCTGTAACTTTGATGACATCTCCTATCTGATAATACACACCCTGCACAATGACAAAAGATGTGGCATACAGATACATTTGTTATGTTTGCTAACATACAGTACTGAATGATTAAAATAAATAAATAAACGTACTGTACCTTATAAAAGACTGATTCTGATGTGATGATAGTGGAAACAGATTCTGGTGCTTTGATTGGCTGTGGAAGAAATCACATTTTGAGGAGCTTCATTTAGAACAATTGTCTGACAATCCAACACAAGGATGTCTGAGTTCCTGTGTATTGAACCAATGGTACTGACATTTTTTAGTTTGAAGATGTGTCTTCTTCCTTTTCCTTTGGTAGAGACCTTTTTTTCGGTAGCAGGATTTTTGTACTTGGTGCTCCTCAACCGTGCTGATCTCCTGTGGATCTCTTGTTTAGACTGTGGGCAAGATGTGTCAAATACCAATATGACAATGTGGATCACACATGCCTATATGATTGATCTCTGCTTTGACTTGGAAGTATAACAGTATGGAGGTACCGCCACTAAGGGAAGCACACTCCAGTGCAGTGCAGGCCTATGTATATTTTATATGTGCAAACCTGCTTGCCCCCGACATTATTCTGCTGTGTGTTGGAGGACGCAGAGGGTCCAGATGCTCCACTGCTGGTGCTCTTCCCCGTACAGTTATTGCACAGGATCTCTCCTTGGTTTCCCTTTTTCCACATAGACGATGAGTTTGTTTTGCAGACAGCGCAACATGGTTTCAAACCCAGCGGCATCTTGATAGGAAAATGTAGGCCAGCGAAATGAACGCAGAGGCTAGCTAGCTATTTAGCCAGCTAACTGTATTCTGGCTAACAACATCAGCAACAACAACGCCGCTCTTGACGGACGGATTTAGACAAAAAAACTACAGCATGCAAATCAAATATAACCAGCAATAAGCTAGATCTAAAGGAACAACACAAATGGCTACATCGATTTAGCCCAGACAGCTAGCTAACCAGTCTGTAAAAATGTCTTCTTCTTTCAAGTTCAGCAAGCTAGCGTGGGCCGCACAAAGCGAAGTGTACTGCTCCACCTACTGTGATGGCGTGTATCGACAGCCTTATATCGAGGTATTATATTTATCTAACAGGCAGGCTTATAAACTATCAGCTACTTCTTAGCAAAAAGGAAGTAAAAAAACAACAATCATATTGTCTTAAACAGGAGTACATACTGTTGAGGGTTCGTCAACTATGTTTGGCCTCGCCCAATTTTTTTCTGAGCTAATAGTCAAATCGAATCTTATTTGTCACATACACATGGTTAGCAGATGTTTTTATTTTTTACCTTTATTTAACCAGGTAGGCTAGTTGAGAACAAGTTCTCATTTGCAACTGCGACCTGGCCAAGATAAAGCATAGCAGTGTGAACAGACAACACAGAGTTACACATGGAGTAAACAATTAACAAGTCAATAACACAGTAGAAAAAAAGGGGAGTCTATATACATTGTGTGCAAAAGGCATGAGGAGGTAGGCGAATAATTACAATTTTGCAGATTAACACTGGAGTGATAAATGATCAGATGGTCATGTACAGGTAGAGATATTGGTGTGCAAAAGAGCAGAAAAGTAAATAAATAAAAACAGTATGGGGATGGGGTAGGTGAAAATGGGTGGGCTATTTACCAATAGGCTATGTACAGCTGCAGCGATCGGTTAGCTGCGCAGATAGGACATGTTTGAAGTTGGTGAGGGAGATAAAAGTCTCCAACTTCAGGGATTTTTGCAATTCGTTCCAGTCACAGGCAGCAGAGTACTGGAACGAAAGGCGGCCAAATGAGGTGTTGGCTTTAGGGATGATCAGTGAGATACACCTGCTGGAGCGCGTGCTACGGATGGGTGTTGCCATCGTGACCAGTGAACTGAGATAAGGCAGAGCTTTACCTAGCATGGACTTGTAGATGACCTGGAGCCAGTGGGTCTGGCGACGAATATGTAGCGAGGGCCAGCCGACTAGAGCATACAAGTCGCAGTGGTGGGTGGTATAAGGTGCTTTAGTGACAAAACGGATGGCACTGTGATAAACTGCATCCAGTTTGCTGAGTAGAGTGTTGGAAGCAATTTTGTAGATGACATCGCCGAAGTCGAGGATCGGTAGGATAGTCAGTTTTACTAGGGTAAGTTTGGCGGCGTGAGTGAAGGAGGCATTGTTGCGGAATAGAAAGCCGACTCTTGATTTGATTTTCGATTGAAGATGTTTGATATGAGTCTGGAAGGAGAGTTTACAGTCTAGCCAGACACCTAGGTACTTATAGATGTCCACATATTCAAGGTCGGAACCATCCAGGGTGGTGATGCTAGTCGGGCATGCGGGTGCAGGCAGCGATCGGTTGAAAAGCATGCATTTGGTTTTACCAGCGTTTAAGAGCAGTTGGAGGCCACGGAAGGAGTGTTGTATGGCATTGAAGCTCAATTGGAGGTTAGATAGCACAGTGTCCAAGGACGGGCCGGAAGTATATAGAATGGTGTCGTCTGCGTAGAGGTGGATCAGGGAATCGCCCGCAGCAAGAGCAACATCATTGATATATACAGAGAAAAGAGTCGGCCCGAGAATTGAACCCTGTGGCACCCCCATAGAGACTGCCAGAGGACCGGACAGCATGCCCTCCGATTTGACACACTGAACTCTGTCTGCAAAGTAATTGGTGAACCAGGCAAGGCAGTCATCCGAAAAAACCGAGGCTACTGAGTCTGCCGATAAGAATATGGTGATTGACAGAGTCGAAAGCCTTGGCAAGGTCGATGAATACGGCTGCACAGTACTGTCTTTTATCGATGGCGGTTATGATATCGTTTAGTACCTTGAGTGTGGCTGAGGTGCACCCGTGACCGGCTCGGAAACCAGATTGCACAGCGGAGAAGGTACGGTGGGATTCAAGATGGTCAGTGACCTGTTTGTTGACTTGGCTTTCGAAGACCTTAGATAGGCAGGGCAGGATGGATATAGGTCTGTAACAGTTTGGGTCCAGGGTGTCTCCCCCTTTGAAGAGGGGGATGACTGCGGCAGCTTTCCAATCCTTGGGGATCTCAGACGATATGAAAGAGAGGTTGAACAGGCTGGTAATAGGGGTTGCGACAATGGCGGCGGATAGTTTCAGAAATAGAGGGTCCAGATTGTCAATCCCAGCTGATTTGTACAGGTCCAGGTTTTGCAGCTCTTTCAGAACATCTGCTATCTGGATTTGGGTAAAGGAGAACCTGGAGAGGCTTGGGCGAGGAGCTGCGGGGGGGCGGGGCTGTTGGCCGAGGTTGGAGTAGCCAGGCGGAAGGCATGGCCAGCCGTTGAGAAATTCTTGTTGAAGTTTTCGATAATCATGGATTTATCGGTGGTGACCGTGTTACCTAGCCTCAGTGCAGTGGGCAGCTGGGAGGAGGTGCTCTTGTTCTCCATGGACTTCACAGTATCCCAGAACGTTTTGGAGTTGGAGCTACAGGATGCAAACTTCTGCCTGAAGAAGCTGGCCTTAGCTTTCCTGACTGACTGCGTGTATTGGTTCCTGACTTCCCTGAACAGTTGCATATCGCGGGGACTATTCGATGCTATTTCAGTCCGCCACAGGATGTTTTTGTGCTGGTCGAGGGCAGTCAGATCTGGAGTGAACCAAGGGCTGTATCTGTTCTTAGTTCTGCATTTTTTGAACGGAGCATGCTTATCTAAAATGGTGAGGAAGTTACTTTTAAAGAATGACCAGGCATCCTCAACTGACGGGATGAGGTCAATGTCCTTCCAGGATACCCGGGCCAGGTCGATTAGAAAGGCCTGCTCACAGAAGTGTTTTAGGGAGCGTTTGACAGTGATGAGGGGTGGTCGTTTGACTGCGGCTCCGTAGCGGATACAGGCAATGAGGCAGTGATCGCTGAGATCCTGGTTGAAGACAGCGGAGATGTATTTGGAGGGCCAGTTGGTCAGGATGACGTCTATGAGGGTGCCCTTGTTTACAGAGATAGGGTTGTACCTGGTGGGTTCCTTGATGATTTGTGTGAGATTGAGGGCATCTAGCTTAGATTGTAGGACTAACGGGGTGTTAAGCATATCCCAGTTTAGGTCACCTAACAGAACAAACTCTGAAGCTAGATGGGGGGCGATCAATTCACAAATGGTGTCCAGGGCACAGCTGGGAGCTGAGGGGGGTCGGTAGCAGGCGGCAACAGTGAGAGACTTATTTCTGGAGAGAGTAATTTTCAAAATTAGTAGTTCGAACTGTTTGGGTATGGACCTGGAAAGTATGACATTACTTTGCAGGCTAACTCCTCCCCCTTTGGCAGTTCTATCTTGACGGAATATGTTATAGTTGGGTATGGAAATCTCTGAATTTTTGGTGGCCTTCCTGAGCCAGGATTCAGACACGGCAAGGACATCAGGGTTAGCAGAGTGTGCTAAAGCAGTGAGTAAAACAAACTTAGGGAGGAGGCTTCTGATGTTGACATGCATGAAACCAAGGCTTTGTCGATCACAGAAGTCAACAAATGAGGGTGCCTGGGGACATGCAGGGCCTGGGTTTACCTCCACATCACCCGCGGCACAGAGAAGGAGTAGTATGAGGGTGCGGCTAAAGGCTATCAAAACTGGTCGCCTAGAGCATTGGGGACAGAGAATAAGAGGAGCAGGTTTCTGGGCATGGTAGAATATATTCAGGGCATAATGCGCAGACAGGGGTATGGTGGGGTGCGGGTACAGCGGAGGTAAGCCCAGGCACTGGGTGTTGATGAGAGAGGTTGTATCTCTGGACATGCTGGTTGTAATGGGTGAGGTCACCGCATGTGTGGGAGGTGGGACAAAGGAGGTATCAGGGGTATGAAGAGTGGAACTAGGGGCTCCATTGTGAACTAAAACAATGATAACTAACCTGAACAACAGTTTACAAGGCATATTGACATTTGAGAGAGACATACAGCGAGGCATACAGTAATCACAGGTGTTGAATTGGGAAAGCTAGCTAAAACAGTAGGTGAGACAACAACAGCTAATCAGCTAGCACAACAGCAGCAGGTAAAATGGCGTTGACTAGGCAACGGGCCGACAGATAAAACATAAACAAGCAGAATGGAGTACCGTGATTAATGGACAGTCCAGCGTGCATCAGCTATGTAGCCAAGTGATCCGTGTCCAGGGGGCAGCGGTGGATGGGGCAGGGAAGCTGGACTGGCGAGTGTTATCCAGGTAAAATATATATATATATAAAAATGTGAGTGTAGCGAAATGCTTGTGCTTCTAGTTCCGACAATGCAGTAATAACCAACAAGTAATCTAACTAACAATTCCAAAACTAATTTCTTATACACAGTGTAAGGGGATAAAGAATATATACATAAAGATATATGAATGAGTGATGGTACAGAGCAGCATAGGCAAGATACAGTAGATGGTATCGAGTACAGTATATACATATGAGATGAGTATGTAAACAAAGTGGCATAGTTAAAGTGACTAGTGATACATGTATTACATGAGGATGCAGTAGATGATATAGAGTACAGTATATACGTATACATATGAGATGAATAATGTAGGGTATGTAAACATTATATTAGGTAGCATTGTTTAAAGTGGCTAGTGATATATTTTACATAATTTCCCATCAATTCCCATTATTAAAGTGGCTGGAGTTGAGTCAGTGTGTTGGCAGCAGCCACTCAATGTTAGTGGTTGCTGTTTAACAGTCTGATGGCCTTGAGATAGAAGCTGTTTTTCAGTCTCTCGGTCCCAGCTTTGATGCACCTGTACTGACCTCGCCTTCTGGATGATAGAGGGGTGAACAGGCAGTGGCTCGGGTGGGTGTTGTCCTTGATGATCTTTATGGCCTTCCTGTAACATCGGGTGGTGTAGATGTCCTGGAGGGCAGGTAGTTTGCCCCCGGTGATGCGTTGTGCAGACCTCACTACCCTCTGGAGAGCCTTACGGTTGTGGGCGGAGCAGTTGCCGTACCAGGCGGTGATACAGCCCGCCAGGATGCTCTCGATTGTGCATCTGTAGAAGTTTGTGAGTGCTTTTGGTGACAAGCCGAATTTCTTCAGCCTCCTGAGGTTGAAGAGGCGCTGCTGCGCCTTCTTCACGATGCTGTCTGTGTGAGTGGACCAATTCAGTTTGTCTGTGATGTGTATGCCGAGGAATTTAAAACTTACTACCCTCTCCACTACTGTTCCATCGATGTGGATAGGGGGGTGTTCCCTCTGCTGTTTCCTGAAGTCCACAATCATCTCCTTAGTTTTGTTGACGTTGAGTGTGAGGTTATTTTCCTGACACCACACTCCGAGGACCCTCACCTCCTCCCTGTAGGCCGTCTCGTCGTTGATGGTAATCAAGCCTACCACTGTTGTGTCGTCCGCAAACTTGATGATTGAGTTGGAGGCGTGCATGGCCGCGCAGTCGTGGGTGAACAGGGAGTACAGGAGAGGGCTCAGAACGCACCCTTGTGGGGCCCCAGTGTTGAGGATCAGCGGGGTGGAGATGTTGTTGCCTACCCTAACCACCTGGGGGCGGCCCATCAGGAAGTCCAGTACCCAGTTGCACAGGGCGGGGTCGAGACCCAGGGTCTCGAGCTTGATGACGAGCTTGGAGGGTACTGTGGTGTTAGTAGGTGGGTACACTACAAATTGAACATGTTTAACAAATCCGATTAGTACATAATAAATTCAGTGACAATAACATATTTTTTCGATCTGATTTTGCTCATAAAATCACCATGTCTCTATTCAATTATTATTTGGTCTATTTCTCTGTACGTTGATTGGTGGGGGAAAACAGGTCTACGTAGTCAACTGTACCCGACACTATTGTTCAGAACAATCATATTGATTGCAACAGAAAATGTCGCTCTCAAAACATATCAAAATAAAGGTGGATAATGAAAATCGAAGTTTCAGGGAAAAATGTACAGAGAAATGCGTTCATTTTACCATATTTTCCCAATGCCATGCCAGTGTGTCTTATTTGCAATGAAAATATCGCTGTTTACAAATAATTCAATCTCAGACGTCATTATAAATCTAACCATGGCATGTTCTAATTTAAACGGGTTAAATCTGCAGTTACAAGGAAGAGGGAAAACAGTCGTGGACATGGTGGAAAAACTTGAGGCCTTTTACTAGGAAGCTTGAGCTGTTCGATTTGGATTTGTCATCTGGAAGGCTACTGCACTTCAGCACACTGAAGAAACGAGAGGCAGAGGGACAAGGTCGCAGCATTGTCGGAGGTGATGAAAGAGTTCAATTTACAAATTATAACTTCTCCACCAGATTTGAAGACTACAGCATGCCAAATGATATTATTGCATTTGTACGTGATCCTCTCACAGTCCGCCCAAGTGGAGAATTATCCTCACTTGCTTAGAAAACGATACCCTCGCTGGATGAGACCGCAATTCAAACTCAGCTGATTGAATTCCAGACATCCAGCCAAATCAAGGATGCTCTCCGAATCCTTGTGCGTTTTGGGTGGCATGCTCAGAGGAATACAGCACCTCATGCTCAGAGGAATACAGCACAATAAAGAATCTTGCATTTTATGTACTCACATCAAGTCCTCATTTTCCTCTACGAACGCAATAGAGACTCATGACAGGAACCAGCTTTCAATCGAGGACAGCCTGTGGACACAAGATCGTGTCCGAGGGGAAATGCAACTTTTCCTATTGAGTAAGTCACTTAGTGGCCTATATGAAAGTATTTAGTCAATACTAACATTATTGTGCTTTTTCAGGGATATTTAGGTCTCAAGCTGACAGTCATTTCTGTTTGTTCTCTCATTAAAGGAGCAGGCCATCTTTAAATTATTGTTTTATGTAGGATGCTACATTTTTGGCCAGTTGCAATTGTAAGTACGCATAATTTAAAAAATCCCACTTCTATTAGGCCCTTCATTTTTTTGTGTAAAATATGCTGTTAAGCCTCATAAATGGCTGAGCTTGGCTAAGGTATTTTATATAGGCCTAGACTCGGACGAAATAGACTCCAATTAAAGGACTCTTGTTGTTATTTTTTATTTAATGTTTTATTTAGGGGTAGATCAGCTTTAATACTGCAGGTAGATTGTAGCTACCATCAATGTAATTGTCGGGATCACTTCCAATCCCCCATATTTTATTTGCAAATATATATATATGCATATTGTGGCGTACAGCAGGTCAGCCACCAGGGGGAGACTCTCGAGGCCTGGGAACAGATGGAGTATACATCGAGGCGATGGCTCCATCTGCTGGACGTGCCAGGTCTCGACGGGCTCTCCAGCCAGGACTAATTGGGGCTGATTGGGAGCTGGTGAATAATCAAGGGCGGATTGCTCACCAGCTGTGCAAGGCCCATAAAGCTGTCAGAAGGGCCGCACACAGGAGGACTAGGGGAAGAGAGGTGACTTCCATGTGGTTGGATACGATTACCCGAGCTAAGATGAGGGAGTTGAGTTTGTGTGCACTACAGGAAGACCCGGAGCCCAGGAGAAGGTATCGCGGAGAGGGTCTCATGGGGGAGACCTGTTCTTTTTCTTTTTGATTTATTATTTAATTAACACCCTTGAAACCGAGCTAATCATACTCTGTCTGTATCTGATCTATATAAACATCTTGACCAAACCCCCTGGTCTGCCACTATATATATATATATATATATATATATATGTGTGTGTGTGTGTGTGTGTGTGAAAAGTTTTAGAACACCTACTCATTGAAGGTTTATTTTTTATTTTTACTATTTTCTACATTGTAGAATAATAGTGAAGACATCAAAACTATGAAATAACACATGGAATCATGTAGTAACCAAAAAAGTGTTAAACAAATGCTTTGCGCACTTTTAGCATTCTCTCAACCAGCTTCATGTGGTAGTCACCTGGAATGCATTTCAATTAACAGGTGTGCCTTCTTAAAAGTAAATCTGTTGAAAGTACCACATTGACAGTACCTAAACAAATTATCTAATGATTCTGCCTCTTCACAGCAAAATCTGCAGAGCTGGGAAGGTTGTATCCTTCATATAAATAACATTATTTTAGTTATTGAGGACTTTGTATAATTTAAGTTGAGAAATTCTATATTTTGAATCTGGCGTCGTTTTGCGTATCAGTTCATAAACCATATACCATGGGATTAGTATGTCAAAGATCTCTTCCCAACTATTTTGCAATCTTTATGGTACAGCTGTCATTTTTTTTAACATAAATTAAACTGATATATTTTCTCATCACAATATTCTTTAACCAATGATGATCTTTATTGCAGGGCCAACAGACCAGTTCCTTACTTATTCCACTTTCCTTTTCCATTTTTTGCGGTAATGCTGCAATTAGTTGTAATTTTGGGTAGAGCAAATATTTCCATATGTTTTTGACAGCTGCAACTCTTATTGTTTGTAAAGTCAAATTAATGAAGATTATTGTTGAAATGAATTACTCGACTAGGTTTTCTCCATCTGTTGCTGTGCAACACTTGCATAACAAGTTAGCTATATTTTCAGCACCAGGCACTGTTCACCTCCTATTGATTGCACTGTGGCTGCAGCTTTACCTTTCAGAACCACAAAATGGTCCGCTGCCTGCTTTATTATATGACTGTCTCCTGTATTCTCTCTCTCGTCATGAAATAAGTTAAAATGCAACTTTTGCCTTATTTAGGGAGAGTAACTTCCTTCTTGAGACATTGCATTTGGGAGTGTTTGCATCTCGAGCCCTTGACTTTTTTTAAAATAATTGTTTATTTATTTAATGGGAAAAAAATATATATTTGGGGGGCAAATAATATTTCTGGTGGGTCAGATTTGACCCGCGTGCCGCAAGTTGGGGAACCCTGCTCTACTGGTAGAGATACTTGTTAAGGATTTCGGGGGAAATTATGGATAATATAAATTAAAAGTAGGAGCCTTTATTAGATCGAGGAAAAAATGGATTGAGGAGGGAGAACAGAATTCATCCTATTTCTTTAGACTTGAGAAATTTCACTAAAAATAACACTATCCATAAGTTAAACATTAACGGTGTTATTACAGATGACTAAAAATGAATCGCTAAATACTGTAGCAATTTTTACAGAAAATTGTATAGCTCTACGTACTGTCAGGAATCCACAGATGTGTTTTTGACTCACTGAATAATGTTCACTCTATAAGTGATATAAATTTAAACAGTGTGATGAACCCATCAAAGTTGAATAAATTATAGTCTATCAAACATCTAAAGACCAATAAATCACCAGGTGTTGAAGGAATTACATCAGAATTTTACAAATTATTTTCTGAACAAGTAGCTCCCTTCCTATTTGAAGTATTTTTAGAGTATTAAAAACAATGTTCTCCCTCTTACAATGAGTCAGGGGTTAATAACACTGATACCTAAGCCTAAAAAAGAAGTGCTGCTCATTGATAACTGGCGTCCAATTTGCCTTCTTAATAATGACTATAAGATATCAGCCTTACTTAAAAGATTTAAAGAAGTCCTGGATGCAATCATTGATGAAACAGTCTGGCTTCATGAGGAACAGACATATTTCTAACAATGTCAGACTAGTATTAGACATACTTGACTACTCAGACCTAATAACTGAGGATAGCTTCATATTATTTTTTAGATTTTTATAAAGCATTTGACACAGTAGAGCATCAGTTTCTCTTCCACTCCCTTGAGAGACTTGGATTTGGGGATTATTTTCTGTAAGGCTATTAAGACTCTCCAAGCAAATGGTAACAGCTCTATCAAATTGAAATATGGCACCTCACCTAGATTTGAGTTAAAGACAGGAAATAGGCAAGGTTGTCCTATCTCTCCATACCTGTTTTTATTAATCACCCAACTTCTTACAAATTCTTTAAATAATAGTCCTGTACAAGGTATTTCCATAGCTGGTAAATAAATTATTATAAGCCAGCTGGCTGAGGATACTACACTTTCTCTGAAAGACGCTAACCAAATTCCCATATCGATCAATGTGATACAATCCTTTCCAAAGCGTCTGGTCTATAACTCAACATTAATAAATGTGAACTCCTAGTTGTCAAAGATTGTGTGACACCTTCATATTATGGTATTCCAGTAAAAGAATAACTTGCATATTTAGGCATAACCATTACAAAGGATCAGAAGTCTAGAGGCTTACTAAATTTTAACCCTCTTATTTTTTTTAAACAGAAGAAACTAAATCAATGGCTACAGAGGGACTTATCTTTAAAAGGTAAAGTCCTAATAACCAAGGCTGAAGGTATCTCTAGACTAACATATAGTGCTCTATCTTTATATCTTGACAGTAAAATAAGCAAGGAGAGAGACCAGATGCTTTTCAACTTTCTTTTGAGAAACAGTACCCATTACATTAGGACAACTGTTGTAATGAACACTTATGAGAATGGTGGACTGAATTTTCTGGACTTTACTAGTTTAAATAATACTTTTAAGATCAATTGGATAAAACAATTCCTAAGAAGACCCACTTCTATCTGGAATTGTATTACTCATCATGTCTTCTCTACTTTGGTGGCCTTAACTTCATGTTGTTTCGCAATTATAATAGACAAAGTTTCAGTGAAACTTTCTGCTTTTCATCGGCAGGTTTTCTTGTCATGATCCTTAATTTATAAACACAATTTTTCTCCACACATATATTATATATGGAATAATCGGGATATATTGTATAAAGATACTTCTTTGTTTTTAGAATATTGGGTTCTGAAATAATATCCTATTGGTGAGCCAACTGGTAAATGCAGAGGGTCTTTTACTCAGTTATAAGGAATTCTTATCACTTTACAAGGTCCCTGTAAAACCTAAAGATTTTGCAATTGTTTTTAGATGCAATTCCCTCAGGTGTTGCTATGTTATTCAGGAACATGTCAAGACCTGTTCCTCAGAGCTTACTGACCCTGTTGACTCATTTATTTATTTTACCTTTATTTAACTAGGCAAGTCAATTCTTATTTTCAATGACAGCCTAGGAACAGTGGGTTAACGGCCTGTTCAAGGGCAGAACAACAGATTTGTACCTTGTCAGCTCAGGGATTTGAACTTGCAACCTTCCAGTTACTAGTTCAACGCTCTAAGCACTAGGCTACCCTACCGCCCCAGCAGGAAAGATTTGTTTCTCTTTTGGTCTATTCAACAACAGAGCGATACGAACCTTGTTTCAACAGGATGTTGTATGTCATGCCTGGAATGGATTTATTGATAATATCTGTTGGGAAAAAGTTTGGATGTTGCCACACACATACCTATTAGTTAACAAAATTAAGGAAGTTTCCTTTAAAATTATTCATAAATATTATCCTGCCAACCACTATATGAAGAAGTTTAAGGAAAACATCAACTCAAATTGCTCCTTTTGTAATGGCCACCCAGAAACAGTGTTGTGTCTTTTTTGGCATTGTATGTATGTAAGAAAACTGTGGCAAGACATCAGTAGATTTATAATTGAACACATTTATGAAGATTTTACACTATTGTGGGGAGATGTACTGTTTGGATTCTTTACATACAATAGAAATAAGCTGAAACATGTTTATGTAATTTAATTATTTTCTTTTGGCCAAATTTCATATACACAAATGTAAATTTACAAACAGAAAACCACATTTTCGTACCCTACAAAAAGAAATTGAACTGTATTTTAAGACTGTTAAATGCTCTACAAACAAAAAATCTGTTAGAATTGTAAGTATATGTATGTTCCTTAAGGTCCTTGTGTAATTGTAATGTGATATTGTACCCCCTCGCTCGATTGTCCATTGTTTGTAATCCATGTATGCTTGTGTTCCCTCATGCTTTATGTATTGATTTATTGTTAAATAAACAATGTTTTAAAGTAGAGTGTGGGGGAAAAATGTCATAAATAAAAAAAGGATTTGGGGGGGAAATGGAAGAAGAAAAAAACTAACCACGCCCACGTCATTGCTCTGAAAGTAGCGTGGTACTTCCGCTCTTCGCAAGTGTTTATCAACTGTGTGCCCTTACTACTGAGAAATATACTTATCAAGATGTCGAGCAACAACGTGGAAGAGAAAGTGAATCATGCATCTAACAGCAAAGGCATATCTCTTCCAATGACTCGTGTGAAACTGATCATGAAAAGTTCTCCCGACGTCTCAAGCATCAACCAAGAGGCTCTTCTCCTCACCACCAAAGCAACAGTAAGTTTAGTTCAATCGGCAGTTTGTTTATTGGTTTAGCTATGCTAGCTCGCTAACGGTACGTATTAGCTAGACCTACAAGGTCATTTTGCAATAAGGTCTGAAATGAAAGTATACATAGCTAGTACTGTCTGTATATCTACTTTCATAAATTGGGACTTTAATCTCGAAGTTTACTGTACTTGTCAAGGTAGGTAACTAACCCTGAATGGCTGTAACAGCTCGCTAACTAACGTTCACCCTGAAGTGACACTACGGTTGCACATAAAGTGGAAATATATTTGGCTGTAATTTAAACCAGAATATGATGTACAGTTATCCCGTAATGAATGCAGGGCCTAAAATGAACACCCGCCAAATACGGGTAGATTTAGGCATTGGCTAATTCACTAGCCATGTTGGCGGGGTGGCCACACGGGGCTCTTCAGTGTGACCGTTTAATAAAATTAGTCAAGTATGTGTACGTTTTGATTTATATCAAAATAAATGCTGCAGTTGTTGTGTTAAGTATTTCTCCCGTTTTTGTTTCGTATCTGGTCATGCACAAAGATCTGAATCCTAACGTCAAATCTATCCCACTTCCCGCAGCAGCACTGCCCGTATCTACCGGTCACAGTGGCTGTTATTCACAAACGTTTTAGTCTGGACTCCCAAGTGGCGCAGCGGTCTAAGGCACTGCATCTCAGTGCAATAATTTTATTTGTATTTTTATTTCACCTTTATTTAACCAGGTAGGCAAGTTGAGAACAAGTTCTCATTTGAAACTGCGACCTGGCCAAGATAAAGCATAGCAGTGTCAACAGACAACACATTTACACATGGAGTAGACAATTAACAAGTCAATAACACAGTAGAGAAAAAAGAGAGTCTATATACATTGTGTGCAAAAGGCATGAGGAGGTAGGCGGATAATTGCAATTTTGCAGATTAACACCGGAGTGATAAATAAATAAAGAAGCGTCACTACAGTCCCTGGTTCGAATCCAGGCTATCCGGACGCGATTGGGAGTCCCATAGGGCGGCGCACAATTGGCCCAGCGTCGTCTGGGGTAGGCGTCATTGTAAATACTGACTTGCCTAGTTAAATACAATTGTAAGTATTTTCTAACATGTAGGATGTGTAGACAGTAGAAGCTGTTTTTCAGTCCTCTCTCTCTTCTTTGATGAAGCTTAACCAAGGGTTGCATACAAAATATGTTCAGCTCTGCCCACAAATTTTCTATAGGATTACGGTCAGGGCTTTGTCATGGCCACTCCAATACCTTGACTTTGTTGTCCTTAAGCCATTTTGCCACAACTTTTGAAGTACACTTGGGGTCATTGTCCATTTGGAAGACCCATATGCGGCCAAGCTTTTACTTCCTGACTGACGTCTTGAGATGTTGCTTCAATATATCCAAATTTCCCTTCCTCATGTTGCCATCTATTGTGTGAAGTGCACCAGTCCCCCCTGCAGCAAAGCACCCCCACAACATGATGCCCCCCCCCCCCCTCCGTGCTTCACAGTTGGGATGGTGTTCTTCAGCGTGCAGGCCTCTTTTTTTCTCCAAACATAACAATGGCCATTATGGCCAAACAGTTCTATTTTTGTTTCATCAGACCAGAGGCCATTTCTCCAAAAAGTACGATCTTCGTCCCCATGTGCAGTTGCAAACCGTAGTCTGGATTTTTTTTATGCCGGTTTTGGAGCAGTGTCTTCTTCCTTTCTGAGTGGCCTTTCAGATAATGTCGATATAGGACTCGATTTACTGTGGATATAGATACTTTTGTACCTGTTTCCTCCAGCATCTTCACAAGGTCCTTTGCTGTTGTTCTGGGATTGATTTGCACTTTTCACACCAAAGTACGTTCATCTCTAGGAGACAGAACGGGTCTCCTTCCTGAGCGGTATGACGGCTGTGTGGTCCCATGGTGTTTATACCTGTGTACAGATGAACGTGGTACCTTCAGGCATTTGGAAATTGCTCCCAAGGATGAACCAGACTTGTGGAGGTCTACAATCTTTTTTTCTGAGGTCTTGACTGATTTCTTTTGATTTTTCCCATGATGTCAAGCAAAGATGCACTGAGTTTGAAGGTAGGCCTTGAAATACATCCACAGGTACACCTCCAATTGACTCAAATGATGTCAATTAGCCAATCAGAAGCTTCTAAAGCCATGGCATCATTTTCTGGAATTTTCCAAGCTGTTTAAAGGCACAGTCAACTTCTGACCCACTGGAATTGTGATTCATTGAAATAATCTGTCTGTAAACAATTGTTGGAAAAATTACTTGTCATGCACACTGTAGATGTCCTAAACGACTTGCTAAAAATATAGGTGACAAGAAATTTGTGGAGTGGTTGAAAAATGAGTTTTAGTGACGCCAACCCCAGTGTATGTAAACCGTCGACTTCTTCAACTGTATTTATATTCCAGACTCTGACTTTGCTCTTTCTAATATTTTTTTAATTACATTTTGGGGACTTGTGTTTTTTGGGGAGTGTATTACTGCACTGTTAGGGATCGGGAGCGTTTCGCTAGACTTGCGATAACTTCTGTGGAATATGTGTTGGTGACCAATAAAATGTGATTTGCCCCTCAACTTACTTCACGCGGCTGTAGTGTAACCTCCATCAGAGCCTTGTAAAGAGAAGACTGCCCTTCATCCTAATGGTGTCATTGGTAATGATATGGAACTGTCCCATGTAATAACTTGATTAATCTCTCTTATAGGAACTGTTTGTTCAGCACCTAGCTCTGTCCTCATTCAATAATGGATCAGGGAAAGACCAGACCCTCTTGTACAGTGATCTGGCCAATACTGTTGAGGAGAAAGAGACTTTTCAGTTTCTCACAGGTAAGAACTCTCACAGATAACCTTCTTTACTATTATGTATTGATTTTTTACAAAAGAAATTCACTCTTTATGCGATGCGCAATGCAGAGAACACCGGAATAATTATCATTTCATTACCATAGTGAATTATTGTA
This sequence comes from Oncorhynchus masou masou, assembly GCF_036934945.1. Classification (NCBI taxonomy): domain Eukaryota; kingdom Metazoa; phylum Chordata; class Actinopteri; order Salmoniformes; family Salmonidae; genus Oncorhynchus; species Oncorhynchus masou. The sequence goes on from NC_088223.1 coordinate 18,232,006, forward strand.
ATGTTTGTAAATTAATCCCATATGGGAAGGGTTGCCAACTGGTGATTTGACACACTTTTTATTAATGAAATGTGATTTAATACATTCGTCACCACCACCAGTTGACTGTCCTTCTCTTCTCTCTGAATGAACATGGGCTATCATGACACTGCGAAAGCAAATATTTTTATCTGTTCCGTTTACCGTTTGCAGATATCCTACCAAAGAAGATCTTGGTTCGGGATTACCTGAAGCTTCTAGAAGAAAATCCAATTGAGGAAGCAGACAATTGAAGCAAACCTCCTTGAAGCAACAGTGGTTGTATTGCTAGCATGGAGTCTGAATATTTTTCTCCAGCTCATTCCTGAAGTAGACCACATTCATACCACTTCAATTCAATGGCATTGTGTAGGCCTACATCTTGATCTGAGATTTACTAGAGCATATCATGTTTACTATAATTAAGTTGCCTAGTCATCTGCATGCTGAGCGTCCAGTTTTGGGCCAGAATTAGTATGTGAAATGACTACAGATAAAGCGTTAAAATCATAATTATATGTTACCCCCCCCTCCCCGCCACAGCAATAACTTGCTGCCTAAGAGGGAAATCTCTGTACTCCCCCGTGTTTTGATGCCAGCTGATGCAAATAGTGCACAGAGATGAGGGATTTCATTTGTTTTGGGCATTATGTTTTACAGGAGACCTTGAAGCAAAGGGTGAACAGATCAGTTTCTTTTTCTTTTTTCAACAATGTCTTCCATACAAGCGACGCAGTTCTCAGGTCAAAATAAATTTCTCGTTGGTTGTATCCTTTTATAAAGAGGAACACCTATGCAGTCTTTGCTAATGGACTTTTATTCCTTTTATTCATATACCCAATGAAATCTGCAGAAATATAGACATGCAAACTGATTTCTTACAGCGTTTGAATGGGTTCTGTGACTAAGGAATATACAGACTTTAGATTTTAGCTGTGTTTAGTGTGATCTTTTTTCTTTACTACTCATAGCTACTTCCAGTCCTGGGTGGCTGCAGGTAGCACTTATTTAAATCTTCTCTTATTATTATTTTTTGTAACAGCTCTCCGATTGCAATGTAAGTTATGCTACAGTAGGCATTGCCATACTTTTAGGTTTTTCATGTGAAATAATCAGACTTAATACATTTATTGAATCAAATTCTAAATATTCTGCTGTGTGTCTGTGTGCCATGAAACTACAAAGCAAGGTCCTGTGATGTCTCAAGAATGCACTGAACTAAGTAGCATAACTGTCCCATTAAATCATAACTTAATCATATTCTGTTAACTCATACCCAAATAGATGTTGTTGACTCATCCTATACTCCTCTATTTGTGGCCAAAGCATACATTGAAGGGGGAAAAAACAAAAGAAACCCACCTCAAACTCAATTGCATACTCCTGACATCTCTTCTCGACAGCGCATCTCTTCTCGACAGCGCATCTCTTCGGGACGATGACGTCATCTCTTCGGGAGAATGAGCTGGCCAATCTACTCGCACTATTATGTTAGGGTACTTTGTTTTCCTTCCTTCAAAAAAAAGAAATCGCTCATATTGTAATTATAGTTCATATTTAATAGAAATCAGGAAACACTGGACAGTTTAACAGCTATGAATATTTTTTTTCTACAATAGTGAAAAACAGCAATTTCGATCCCATCCAACTAATGAGACTTGTCTTTTGTACCATAGTTTAGTTTTATTAATAAATTAAATCCTCTTCATGCTACACGGACTATTCATCATTCCCTATTTCTGTTGAATTACTGTAGATACAAGTTTTTGCCTCGTTGCAACAATGTTATGCCATACACAGCTGTACTTCATTCAAAAAAACATCTCTTTATGGTACAGGTCTGCAGCCTGGGAGTATAAACAGATTTTATTGCCATCAGAATACCCCTGATGCTGTAGGCTTTGCATACAGTTTGGATTTTAGGTACATGTGATTAAAATACACCTAATAGGAATGTGACGCTATTGAGGAATAAAAGGCAAAGAATACAGTACAGTGTTTCCTACCCTGAATCTGCATGCATTGCTAGTGGAATATAGTACATGGTACAGTTCATTCAATGTAAAAAGCCTAAAGAACATATTCACTGTGCCATTTGTTTTTCAAGTCAGAGTTGCATGATGTAAACACCTCTCTAGAAGGGATGCCACGTGGTCTTTCCTGTTGATGGAGTCCTTTGTTGGCAATGTGCTCCTTTATACTAGAAACACAGTCACAAAAGGTTCTTATAAATCTAACGGGTTCCTAGTTACCCGTGGGATTGGTTCAAGCTGTATCGTACTAGAAAGATGTGGGGAGGACTGAAGATGTAGAACATTTGCAATTATTCAATTATCAAATCAATTTTTATTTTTCACATACACACGGTTAGCAGATGTTAATGCGAGTGTAGCGAAGTGCTTGTGCTTCTAGTTCCAACAATGCAGTAATAACCAACAAGTAATCTAACAATTCCAAAACTAATTTCTTATACACAGTGTAAGGGGATAAAGAATATGTACATAAAGATATGAATGAGTGATGGTGCAGAGCAGCATAGGCAAGATACAGTAGATGGTATTGAGTATAGTATATACATATGAGATGAGTATGTAAACAAAGTGGCATAGTTAAAGTGGCTAGTGATACATGTATTACATAAGGATGCAGTAGATGATATAGAGTACAGTATATACGTATACATATGAGATGAATAATGTAGGGTATGTAAACATATTAGGTAGCATTGTTTAAAGTGGCTAGTGATAAATTTTACATAATTTCCCATCAATTCCCATTATTAAAGTGGCTGGAGTTGAGTCAGTGTGTTGGCAGCAGCCACTCAATGTTAGTGGTTGCTGTTTAACAGTCTGATGGCCTTGAGATAGAAGCTGTTTTTCAGTCTCTCGGTCCCAGCTTTGATGCACCTGTACTGACCTCCGTCTGGATAAATGTTCCCGCTGTGTTTGGACCCCTCCGTGTGATAGGTCCTGAACATATACTGTTCTCTCTGCTTCTGCATGGCAAGCGGTACCGGTTCATCAAGTGTGCCACTAGCAGACTCCTGAACAGATTCTATACTATATTGATTGCTTCACTGTTGGGTTTAGAGCTTGCAAGAATGGCATTCCATTGTACTTGTGCACGTGGCATTAAAACAAGACTAGTGGCTGATCATGCATGACTTCATACACTAGGAATTCAACCATTCTGGTTTGGAGCAGAAAGCTCAATATTAACTTTCCTCTTTGTTCTCGTTCTCCCCTATTCTGCTTGCACAAACCCCAAGAGGAAGTTCGCTCAATCACCTTTGATTAACTAACTTCTACAACCATTTCATTTCTCAATAGTATTACCTTGCCTATAATAACAAATAATCACTGTGGAAAAGTACCCAATTGTCATACTTGAGTAAAGATACTTCAATAGAAAATGGCTCACGTAAAAGTGAATGTCACCCAGTAAAAGTAAATGTTTAATTTAAAATGCAAGCCAAACAGCACAATATTTGTTTTAATTTATAGATAGCCAGACATAATTTAGTGAGTCTGCCAGATCAGTGACAGTAGTGATGACAACGGGTTCTCTTGATAAGTCCATGAATTGGACCATTTTGCTGTCCTGCTAAACATTTGAAATGTAAGAGTACTTTTAGGTGTCAGAGGAAATGTATGGGAGTAAAAAGCACATTTTAGTTAGGAATGTAGTGGAGTAAAAATAAGTGAGAAACGAAAGTACAGATACCCTAAAAAAAAATACTTTAGTAGTACTTTAAAGTACTTTTACTTTGTTTATTTACACCACTGGTAAAAGGGCATTAATATGACTGCTTGAATATTCCCTCTAGGAGCAAAGCCTAGCACAAGCCTACTGCTGTGCAAGCCAACTATCATCCTGGTCCCGCCCGCACCAGGCACTCAGGAGGAAACAGGACAGGCAGAACTCAGCTCGTTGTTCTATCCTGGAGCAACTGCACCACGATGGAACTGGACCAGTCTTGTTCCCCAGCCGTGTTTGTATTAGCATGGTAAGTGAGGCTGCTGGGCTGAGGAGTAATGTAAAGGGCATCGTTATCTAGATAGGCCTAATAAGTGCAGCTAGAAACAAAACAAGGCCTGCACTGAATCATTCATCCAGGATAACATGAGCCCACAGGACTCTTTGTTTTGGACATTGCGTTAAGTTCACAGCAACTTTTATCCGTTCTTCAAAAACTCACCTACATTTTCCTGTGTATTCTTTGTGTGCTAGTAGAGTGGTCTAATTAAACAATAAGGCCTGAGGTGGTGTAATATATGGCCAATATACCACGGCTTAGAGCTGTTGTTAGGCACGACACAACAGAGTGCCTGGACACAGCCCTTAGCCGTGGTGTATTGGCCATATTCCACAAACCCCAGAGGTGCCTTATTGCTATTATCAACTTGTTACCAACATAATTAGAATGTTATTGTATTTGTTTGTTATACCCATGGTATACGGTCTGATATAGCACAGCTTTCAGCCAATCAGCATTCAGGGCTCTAACCACCCTGTTTATAATAGCAATGTTTGGCATGGTCCCACTGGGCAAAAACTGGTTGAATCAACGTTGTTTCCATGTCATTTCAACATATCAAAATATTTTATATTTGAGATTCTTCAAAGTTGCCACCCTTTGCCTTGACAGCTTAGCACACCCTTGGCATTCTCTCAACCAGCTTCACCTGGAATGCTTTTTCAGTCTTGAAGGAGTTCCCACATATGCTGAGAACTTGTTGGCTGCTTTTCCTTCACTCTGCGGTCCAACTCATTCCAAACCATCTCAATTGGGTTGAGGTTGGGTGATTGTGGAGACCAGAAAATCTCATGCACTCCTCCTTGGTCAAATAGCATTTACACAGCCTGGAGGTGTTGAGTAATTGTCCTGTTGAAAAACAAATGATAGTGGGACTAAGCGCAAACCAGATGAAATTGGCATATCACTGCAGAATGCTGTCGTAGCCATGCTGGTTAAGTGTGCCTTGAAAAAAAAATCTAAACCAATTTTTGGGTTAGTTTTTTTTCCCTATTTCATCAATTTTAGAGTAAGGCTGTAACGTAAGAAAATGTGATAAGTCAGGGGGTCTGATTACTTTTCAAATGCACCAAATATATATATATATTTTTTGTGTGTTTATGCCTCCAGTCACGCCATCAGTTTAGTGAGTTTGTCAGTAAATTTTAAACAAGGGATTCTTTGAAGAAGTCTACCACTGATGTAAGTAAATAAGAATGGGAGAAAGACTTAAACAAAAGATGGTGACATTTGATGTGGTTCAAGAAGCCAAAAATGTGTATTACTGAATGAATAACTTGCAGAATCGATGATGATGATGTCCACCTATATAGAACCATAACTAGTTATTCAATACATACGGGACTAGATTAAACCATTCACATTTTAAGCAAATTGTTATATGCATAGTAAAATAGACAAGTTTCTTCAAACCTTTTTATTAATTAATGCAATTTACAGTCAAGCCAAAGTGAACTACATCAAGTAAATACGTATTCACATTATTTCCTAACAGGGTTTACAGCATAGCTTGTGTTTGTAATCATAATTGTTAACAAAGTAAAATAGAAATCAAAGCTCACTTACACTTTACGACAACAAGAACGAGGAGCTTTGCAGTGGATCCGAACAAATAAACCAGCAACAAAAAAAGACTTCTCTATGATTGGAATGACAGCAAATTCAGTTTTGGCATGTGGTAAAAGAAGTTAGAGAGACTGAAAATCTAAATGACAGGCGAGGAGGTTTCAGTTCACAGGACTGTGCAGGGCTGACTTTGTGAAGATAAACTTTGGTCACTTCGCTCCTCCGTGGCTTACATTGACATTGACATTTAAAGAAACAAAAAAGATCCTCAATGACGGGTTAAAACGGCACCCTGAAAATTCTGTTTACTGTAAAAATAAGACCGGACATTTTGGTCTTTAAAAAAAAATAAGTAAATTGATTAGAATTTGAGGATGAATGTCTATGCAATAATAACAGAACAAATACATTCATCAAGTGACTGCATCTTTAGGGCACTTACATTCATAGGAGGTAGATATGACAATGGGGCGTGACATGGTTTCAAGGTGTCTATGGGAATCAAGCTTTTTTGCAAGTTGTGGATTCTAGTGCATAATTTCGTACTTAAGGCCAAATATACTAGAAGAATGTACCCCATTTGAAGTTCTAAGGCTTTCTTAAGACAAAGGTGTGGGAGAGTAAGATAGGGAGGAAAAACAGTTGCAGATACAGCCCTTTTATGGCAATACCAGAGTCAGTCATATTGAACAGCATTGCGTTCCCATAGTTTTGCTGATGGAAAAATTACATGAATTCTTCATTGACTGAACCCATTGTTTTAGGTTCTATGGACATTCACAGCATCCTAACAAAAGCAAAATGTGGAAACTGTGTGTATGCAACTATTCAGACAATCAAATGTTTTGTTAACAAAATGCATACAAGACACACAACCATTTCTTTTGGCGTCAGTTTCAGAAAATACCCTTTCACTTCTGACAGTGAACATGCAGAACATCCTACAAGACCCATTGAGTCAGAAAGCAGGTTTTGCATGGCATATGCACAGCCTTGTGTGGCAATCAAACCTCCCGGGGGGGGGGGATATTGACATTTTACTGGACAATAGAAAAAGATTAAATGAGAAGTCCATGCAGCATTTATAAGGCTTATGAGGTACTTCATAAATATATATCTATATCTTTCCATTTTTGTTTGGGAAAAGATCTTCAGTCATATTATTCCTTATAGTTCCTATTGATGGCACAAAATACCTTTATTTTTCTGTCTGCCCAGCCACAAGCTGCCTTGAAAGTGCAAAACACAAATACTGATCGTTCTATGCAGCATGTTCACTCAAGGTTGCATGATAATTCATGTAGAAAGTATTTTGTGGCTCTGTGAATCAAAAAGTGTAAGCAACCCATGAGGTGGAAACGAACTCTAAAAAAGGCACACACAAAACAATAAAACAGGATGGTTTTAGCTCAGATGACCATAATGACAGAAGAATTTAAATTACATTTAAACCTTTTTTGTACCTTTTCTTGAGTGACTGAAATATCCCAGTAGGCTACATCAGTGTGTGTGTGTGTCTCTCATGTCACAATGTACAATACATTGTACAATACAATACAAATAGTTCAAATTTGGATTCCCTTTGTAAAATGTGGCATGCAAAAAAGAATATCTTCAAAAACATTATCAAATGTTGATCATTTGTAGCTTAGTTTATTTTTCTGGGTTATTGCGATACTGGATAAAATCACTTCGAGATGCAGATCATGTCAGACACTCGGCTTTAACTGTGGACCATTTGTTTGGTAGTGTAGGTTTGTTAAGTATATTCCATTTATCAGACATCCACTTGCGATCTCTTAAATGCTGAATGAAAGATGCCACACTAGACCACAAGCCAAGCTTCATGTAGCTCACTAGGTGAGACTTGCCAAACCTTGACTAGGCCCCCTAATAAACCTAGTCAAGCAAATCACAACCCTAGTTTGGACTTCAGCAGTTATTGCTCTGCATACAACATCCCATTGACAAGCTTCTTTCTCGCCATCTGCAGTCCACTATTTCTATTTAATACTACCAAAAACCTATTGCAGGAATATCGATTAATCGTCTATCTAAAAAGCCATTCCATTGGCACTCCAATATATCATTCAGCCATGACTACAGCCACATGAACGAATCCCAACTCATTTTGTTCGTGTTCATTGGTTGTTTTTGTTATCACTACATTTTTTTAAAAAGGGAGGACTCACATGCATGTAAGAACATTGAGACTAACTCCAATTACAAAATTTGGTCCCTTGAACTTTACATACTAAAACAAAGTTCATCCGTAGATGTTTCGTTTTTTAATGTAAAATAATAACGTCTATATAATACACAGTATTGACTTGTGTTGTTTGGTCAGTATAAATTCTTTGTTTTCGTCATAAATTAGGGATATACAAGGGTAGCACCCGAGACCGTTCTGAGGTAGTTTACTAAAGCCCCGTTTCCACTGGCACTTCAAATTAGGGCCACATTCGAGCTCAAATGGAATTCTGAAATTCAAGCTGGGTCGAGGGAAACCTGGGCCAGCGCAGTTTCACAGCTGGTGCCAGCTCAATTAGAATGCTGACACCACGTTTAGCTAGCTTGTATGGGCTTGTTGCTGTTAGCTAGCACATGGACAAGCAGTACTACAGTAGTCAGACTACACACTACCACCATTGCTGTATCCTTTATTTTTGCACTACAAAATACTTTGAGAACACTCAGCCCTCGAATGCTGGCTACCTAACATTAGCTTGCAACTCAAGAGTTGAAACAAGCTAGCAGGCATTTTTGCTGGCCAGGTCGTATTGAAAGCTAGCTACATCATATCAATCCTGTCACCTGGTTTGCTTGGTTAGCTAGCTAATAGCCAATGCCACTGTTTAGATAGTTAACTTTATCAAGCTAAATACATGACTGAGTCTGGCTGGCACTGGCAACGGTATGGGGTAATGTTAGTTACAGCATGGTGAATTGAACTCTTCAACATGGTGATAGCTAGCTAGCAATATTAGCGAAGCCAGCTATACATTGGCTACCTAGCAACATTACATAATTGATCATTTCTGGAGGCAGAGGAAACTCAATTCGAGCTAGCCCACCAATGTCAGCGCAACCCAGGCTGACTTCAAAATGCCAATGGAAACAGGGCTTTAGTTGGTAGGATACAAAATACCCAATGTCAGTCTTGCATGTTATATGCACGAAATCCCGCTATATGGCATTCGTTTGGTGAAGCTCTGAAGGTTCTCCATTCTCTTTTTAAATAGGATCTCAAGACAGCATCGCTGTGGGTTATAGGGGGTCAAGCTTAGTATGATAACTATCGTGGGCTAGGGCTTGGAATCAGCTCAACCAAAGAATACTCAAAAACAGCAGTGCCACCTTCTAAATGGGGAGAGAGGACTGAGATATTGGACTTTTCTAGCTGGGCATGCTGAAACGGTCACAGAGTTTGTGGGAAGAAAATACATCTAATCCTAAAAACAAAGTTATATTTCCAGCAAAAAAGGAAAACAAAAGAAAAGCGTCAACGTTTGCATCTATGACTTCAATAGAATATTCTGTAGACCACTAACAGCTGCTCATGAAGCATCATGTCAGAGGTCATCTGTGTCATAAGAAAAAAATGAATGTTGGTTGAGGCAGCATTAGTCTCTTGTGCCTTCAAACTCAACTCTGGACCTGGATCTCCTCTAATCAGGAGCTGATGTAGACTTGGGACACCAGGTGTGCAATTAATTATCAGGTAGAACAGAAAACCAACAGGCTCCAGACCTTGTAGGGTAAGAGTTGAATACCCCTAATCTAGTGTGTACTGTAGTGGAATTACATAACTAAGACAAGCAGAAGCCAAAATCACTAATATTACAGCACCTCACAAGAAACAAAGGAAAAAAACACGACTGCACCTGTGTGATACTTTATGTAACCAAAACGTTTGTTTTATAGAAGTATAAAATGTTCAAGTTAACTAAGTTAAGATATTAAATGAGAAAAAAAACTTTTGCATTGTGATGACCAGCGATAAGATGTACAGTATGATATTGAATAGTCACCCGAGTAAGAAATTGATGACTGAAGTGGAATGAATGATTTGACAATGTGCCATTAGCCTATGCTAAGGATAAGTAACTTAGGAAAACAAAGACTGACTTGACCACATCCCACTTTCAGTAGCCAATCAGTTTCTAGTTTGTGGATTGAAGTTAATGAGCATGCATAACAATTATTTTATACAACCATATTACAGGTGGATACATTTCTTAATGACATACACTGTCTTTAAGTACATAAATTATAACCTATCAGTTAAGAAAATAAGTTCTACTCTACTAAACCGGGATGGTATTTCAACTGTAGACCTTCAAGAGAAGACAGGAAAAGGCAAAGGGGATAGGCCTTTCTGGATATACAAGTCTGATTTTATATTTTCTAAAAGGTTTCATTTTGCCCACAGTATACAATAGCGCAAACAGATACAGATGATGTAAATGACAACAGAGGCATGTATCACCTTTGATGCAGGAGCCATTACTGTATTTGGATAAGATAGAAAAGTAATGGATACCATACTACTATGTTCTGCACAAATCAAAGCTATACAATCACTTAAGCAAAAACTATTATGGGGTAACGCTAAGCAATGAAGAAACTAAAACCATCTCAAATACCTTTGAAAATGTCATGGACACACAACTCAAATAAGCATGATAAAATGAGAATCAATCCAATATTTATCTTTATGTATTAGGCTGAGAAACAATTATTATTCACAACCTTTATTAATATCTGTGTTCCTCAACTACTCATACTGACAGTACAAATCAGGTGGCAAATGCTCAACATTGACTTTTATCAAAATATATTGATATCAATATTGAATTATAATCAAAGACAGTCCAATAAGACTCGTTGTCCCAGCCTTAAAAGGAGAGCACCTCTTTCTGCAAGGGCCTAGGACTAGAATGTATGGTCAGAATGTACTGGTCAATTCCAATGATCTATTGACGTGATATGTCTTAATTCTAGAAAACGCATCAACATACTTGTTAGTCAGTGACCACGTTTACATGCACACCAATATTCCGTTATTATTCGGGATACTCAAGTATTCAGTTTGAGTTGACAAACATATCCCGTTTACAATAACCCGAAAAGCTTGTATCCTGGTTATGAAAAATCCAGATAAGATACCTGGGATATACTGATCTTAGACGGGATACTGTGGCATGTAAAAAAATCTTATCCAGTTTACCATTTTTCCCCCTTGGGCTGCACAGGCTCAGTTTTAAATCTCATGGGTGTTGTGTGATGTTGTTTTCATCTGATTGTCAAACAAATCACTTAAAAAAAAAAAAAAGTAGGCTACCTGTGCAGTTCCATCCTCCATAAGAATTTATTTTGCTGATACTCTGTACTGGACCGTATAGCCTACTGGCTACTTTCAAATCCAACTTTCTGCTTAGAATTTCTGACATTTAGGCCAAATTATAATTTTCAACATTTGGTAGGTCATATGTCTGTCAACTATAGTTAGATACATGCAGCTTCTCTTCAGTCATAACTTGTTGTCCCAGAAGACTAAATAAAGTAGAGCTCACCAGAATAAATGTCTTAGAATTAATGCATTAGTAATCTAGTTAACACCGATAAAGTTGTCTATTTAGTTCAGGGACCTGGGAGAAAAACGCACTAACTTCAAAAAGGTGGAAAGATTTGTACATTTTGCACAGGACTAATGTCATAAGATTGACCGGTTTTAAAGGAAAAGAAAAGCTGAGAAAACAATTAAACAATTTTGTCTTGGGTACATATTTTGTGGTGCATATACTGTCTGTTTGCAGTACAGTATCAAAGATTACACATGCAGTCACATTTTTGTCAAGAGATGCCGTAAGAACTCAAATTTCTCCACATCTGTTCCCGAGACAAATTAACATTTGTTCTATAATTTTACTGCAAAAAATGCACCATTCTGCAGAACTTACTATATTACTCTGCATGTGAGAGGTTATAGGCCTACATTCAGTGTCCATATTCCACTTACTATTCAATTTAACCTCGGAACTTAAAGGAATATTCCATTTATTCATGGACACAGTGATACTCGTGAGCGGGATATCAAAAGGTGCCTGTAAACAGCTTATCCCGAATAAGAGCTTAAGCGGGATATGAACTATTATCTGGAATACTGTGTGTATGTAAATGTGGTCTTTTCCCCAGAAAAGCGCTCGGCGGAGATCAATATGCATCTTGAGATTTCAGGTAATAATTAAGAACCGGAGATGGTAGGTGCACAGTTTAAAATGTTATTTTGCATCATTATTTACTTGGGCCTGCCATTTTTCAGTTCACTCAATCTAGCCACTAGTGTACTTTTTGGTACAACACCACACAAACATACCCATGAACTGTTGAGTTCCCTATGGCAATTGTATCTCACTTGTGTACATTCCTGATTTGGCTCAAAAAGACTAAATATCTATATAACTACAGGGAACGGCCAAAATAAAGAAAACACCAACGTAGCGTCTTAATAGGGCGTTGGGCCAGTACAGCTTCGATGCACCTTGGCATAGATTCTACAAGTGTCTGGACCTCTATCGGAGGGATGTGACACCATTCTTCAAATGAGAAATTCGACCATTTGGTATTGGAAAACGCCGTCTCAGGGACCGCCTCAGAATTTCCCATACGTGTTCAATTGGGTTGAGATCTGGTGAGACAGCCATGGCATATGGTTTACATAATTTCCATCAAACCATTCGTGCCCTGTGGATAGAGACATTGTCATCCTATGGAGGCATAGCCTTGGTAGCCAAAATAATGGCCTTCCCAGAATCTTTATACATGACCCTAAGCATGATGGGATGTTAATTTCTTAATTTACTCAGGAACCACACCCATGTGGAAGCAGCTGCTTTCACTATACTTTGTATCCCTCATTTACTCAAGTGCAGAGTTCTCTGCACAGAAGTGTTTTTCAGGCTGCCTATGTCCAAACAGTAAAAAAAAAAGAAAAAAAAAGTGTAAACATAAAATGACTAAAACCAGATAAAGTATGCAGAAAACAGACCGAGGGGTTGGGTTAAATGCAGAAGACACATTTCAGTTGTATAACTGACTAGGTATCCCATACACTTTTAAAAGTTTTTTTTTTTTTTTTAATATAATTTCTTTGAGAACAAACAAATCACCAAAATAAAAAGCTACAGTCGAGGAGAATCTAAAATCCCCAAAATTATGCTTTCAGGAGTATTTGTCATGGCATGAGGCCCCCATTGATTGTGCTATGTTTGAGTCACTCGGATAGCATAAGCCATGGCAAAATGTGTAGAAATGCAGAAAATGTGCCTAAAACAGCAACATTGTTACTGCGGCCAACAAGGAGGGCCTCTAACATTTTCGGTTGCCACTCAACCACCCAAGCCCCATTTTGACCCAGAAAACCCCCTGAAATGTTACCATTATTTTGGCAGTTACATGTAGGTTGACAAAAAAAGCTTAAGGTTTGCAGATAACTCCTACATACTGATATGACACTCATTCTACCACATTCGTTGATGCATGTTATTTCTCTATGGAAGTCGTATTTCTGGTGACCATAAACGCAAGTAATACATATTTAACAACCAACTTGCAGAACACTTTCCACACACACAAACTTTGGCATCAGACTATAGCTACACATTTACACAACCAGTACAATATACAAAATCACAACTCAGTCCACCCATTATCCTAATACATGGTATGATGTCAGTTTCATCTTTGCATATGCTGTTGTCTCACTCACAACCTTCAAGCTTTTTCATGGCCATAGAAACAAAAGCTCAAAACAAATAAATGCATGAATAGCACCCTCTTCTGGGAGGAGTTTCAATCACAACCCAGTGGCAGTTATTTATCTGACAAAAACGTTAAAAGGCATTATTTTCAGTGAATCACCCACTGTATGCTGGTTGGCTGGGAGAATCCCTCAACAAATAGGCCTAGGTGTAACCACCTGAATATCTGACTTCGAGGTGCACGTGTGTTTATCTCAGACCAGTTGTCAATGCAATGAGTTAATGGTCTCCCCTGACAAACTAGCCTAGTATTAAACAATGTAAGCATCATGATGAATCGAACCAGCTGATCTCTCAATCCGTCTGAGACAACACTAGTGACTACACTAGACAACAGCTCCAAAAGATTTTTTTATTTTAGTGCAAAAAAGAACATTATTAAATGTTTTGGATATTTTCAGGAAAAGCAATACTGTACAGGTCCGATATAATCTAAGGTGCTGTGTATAAATAGGTAACTTAAAACACGTATAAGCAGTAAAAACAAGACCACATCTCCCAAGAAACAAGTTTAGGATGAACAAAGGGTGGGGCCAACTTCAGGTTGGGAAAACTGATTGAAAAAAAATGGTAGTATGAAGCATTGAGCATTATCCACATTGAAAGGGAAATATTCACATTTCAATGGACAAGCACACATCTTGTATCATAGTTTCCATAGCAAAAAAAACAAACTCAAGCTATCAATAACATCAAGTCCACTTGACTACGTGTTTCTGCCCTCTGTACGATTGACTGTAGCAAACAATACCCTGAATAAACTTGAGGCAGAGCTTAGACTATGCATTCCAAAACAAAAATGTTATTATTTCATTGAACAGCTACATTCAATGACCCAATTAAAGCAACATGGGAGATGCCTTTCCATGTACCCCATGTGTATCTATGGGAGCACAGCAGTACATGTTGCATATTCAGTATCAAGCTAATAGTTTAAAAGACAGATGACATAGGCTACAATAGTAAATCATCAAATTGTGGGTGAGCAGCTATAATTGTTAGCCATGACCAACATGTTTCCCAGCAGTCAGTTAGGTAACATACCATCCATCTCCAAAGATATGCAATGAAGTTATTGTGATATATTTCTGTATGTTTTGCATTGGCTGGTTTAAAACATTTTACCACAAATAAAAAAGGCGCTAAATGAATGCTGTTCCATGGGCGCATAGAAAAAAAAAGGACAAGTCAAAAGCTTGGTTGGACCAACATAATTTCAGCTCAACACTAAAGATCATGTAGCTCTCTAACCACTTTTAAAAAAAAGCTTTAGGATCGTGCACAAGAACTATGATTACAGAACGCAGGTTCACCGACTGTCACATGACAAACGCTCAAAATCATTCCATTTCGTGACAATGTAAGATTCAAATGATGCCTACCAGATATAATAGCCTGTGTAATTATGAAGAAATGACCAGCAGTGTGACGTTACCATAACACTTGAACAGGTAACAAGAGGTAGAACACACAGCCATTTCAACACAATTGCACCAGACTCATAATGTACGTTAGAGTTTCCTGCTTGGCTCGACCAATCAATGGAATTCATACCAAGTTGACTTCTATGAAAAGTGCATCCAAATTTACAAGTCGCAAGACCAGCACCAAATAATAATATTGACATAACAGTAAATATCAAGTACTTGATTTCTAAGAATGCCCAACAAACAGTCAGATTTTGGATTACTTTACAGGGAATTAGAAATTAAAGTAATGAATATCGCTAAGGGAGAAAGAAAAAAAGATGTTCTAAAATGCTTCATCTATTACCATATTTACGGCAAGTGAAGTCCATCGCAGATTTAAGGTGACATTACAGTGAAGGAGAAAACATCTAGCACCTGTAATTAAGCTGTCCTTTTGTGCATCAATGTACAAAATGTGTAATCTTGTTTGGCTAAGAAGAGAGATTGTAAAACAAAGTATAAACCGAATTTGTGCTAGCAAACATACAATACAAATTAAATACAATCCCCCATACCATTACAAAGGTATAGGAAAGAAGCACAACAAACGCTATTAAATGCACCAAGCAAAAAAACAAAAGTTACTACTCTAAAAATACCCTAAATTCATATTAGAGAAACATCACTGCTAAAAATTTCTTGGTTAAAAACAATGCATAGTTAGAAAAGAGGGATAAAAGCTAGCCCATCTAGGCTACATGAAGAATTCCCTGCTAAAATCTAATTATTCGGGAGAACAGAAAAGGGAATAAAAATAAATATACTAAAGATCAGTATAATTTCAGTTTTGGAAGGCATGACATTTTTTTTGCATGAAAGTTCTGCGTATACAAATAAAGCCAATTTGACTTAGTTTAATTCAACTACATATGGGCCAATAAAAAAAAAATGCTTCTATTATAATTTTAACAGTCTCTTCTAAAAGCTTATTCAAAATATACCTTATGTCCCTCAAGGCTATGCTACAAAGAACCACAATTAAAAAACAAAACCTTTGACTACGAATAATTGCCCCCCTTTTTTGCTGAGCAATAATGAAGAGAACATATCCGTCTCTGGAATCCCTTTCCGCCCAATAGAACCCCGCCCCATTCTTCAGTCCCTAAGCTGTGTGACACTTGGAGTATAGGCTCACTCTACTGTACCGATTCATACACCAACGCCTGTACTACAAGATGCCAGCAACACAACTTGCCCCCCCAGCAAGGAGAAAACCATGATTGAAACCATTTTAAAAAGATCAAAACTACAGATAGGCTTAACATATCCAAATCGAATGTGTGAGTCATCTACACACAAATTAATTTTTACATTTTTTTTTTTTTTTTTTTTTAGAAAGACAACATGAAAGGGGATACAAAAATGTAATTTGAAGAGACTTGATCTCCCCCCTAATGTAGATGTCTTAACATGTAACGAGGCTCAGAGAACATAAAAATGTGTCTGTTAGGAACCAGTCCCATTCTATTAGTAAGTTTCTCATGCAACACCGACCATAGATTGACAAAACGACTCAGTCCAAGTAAAAAAAGGCAAGAGAGCAACAATTGCCGACAGTTTAGATTTCATATTATTAATTTGTATAGGTCTTGATTAAAAATAAGTGTGAACAGTTTCAAAGTCTAATGAAAATCTAATGCTTGCTGTCATCAGATGCAGCATAAAAACATTTGTTGGTCACCAGTGTTGATGGACAAATACTCTGCGGCTGGTACTGTACACAGGCCTGTTCAATTCATAGCTGTACATACAAATGAAAAGACAACATGTTAAGTACTTGTGTCCTGGTCAAAGTATCCATCTGGTCAGTGCACTTTGCTTTGATTGGCTGATAAATAATGAAGTTGTGAAAAGAAAGAATGATTATAAACCTTCCATCGGGCCCTTATCTTCGATATGCCCACCTCCCTTTCACCCTATTAAAAAAAAAAAAGTTTAACTATGGAGAAAACAGTTTAGTGTGACCTTCTGTCTAGATTCTAAACAAAGTGTGAGGATACTGCCCTCTAGTTTTTGATAGAAGTATTTCCTAATAAAAGTTTCCTTTGCTCAAACTCTGTAAACTACTAATTTACAAATACAAACAAAATGTACAACATGTCAAATAAATGAGTCCACCCCACCACAACCGATTTCTGAGGAATCATTTTACATACTACTGCCTAATAATGACCAGGGTTAGGCCAGGGAGAGGGGAAGAAAGTGGTTTTGCATGTGTGGGTTTGAAAACAATTGTGGACATTTTGGAAAAGAAACCATTCCAATTTGTTTGGGATGACACTTCTCGTTCCCCCTTACTGGTGAGGAGAGACAATAGACGGCACAAACCCACCGATGCCCACACCTGGCACAGTAAGGGGGTTAGGTGGGAGGAGTGAAGGCTTCTTCCCTGTGGGGTCTGTCTCACCCCTGCCGACCCCGGTGCCCAGGCTTGGAGCTTCAGGCGAAGTACATTGTGCGCAGTGTGTCCTGGTGAATCTGAACTGCCTTGGCCAAGGCCTGCTGGTCACGCCCATTGCTCTGTCCCGACGTGTGACTGCCCTCCGCACTGGAATGATCACAGGGGAAAGAGTTAGTGAATTCTTCAGTCTGAATTCTAAAAAAACAAACAAAAAAAAAACATTTAAGACCCTTCATCACCTTCTGGTAATCACTCATCTACCACAATTTGAATGGTGCAGTGATGGAAATACCCTATTAAAGTAACTGATATCAGAACAGGGCCATGGTCTACAGCAGACATGGTGATGTCTCTTACCTGTCGTGCTCCTTGTCCACCAGGTGGTAGCGAGCACGGAATGCCACCAGGTGGGCGTAGTAGGCCGGCGCTGGGATGGACACGGAGCGGGTGCAGCGCACGTAGGTGTGGCACAGCTGGTAGGTGAGTACCTGCAGCTCGTCTGAGGTGAAATGGTTGTCGTCCCACAGCACGTGGTAGTGGGATGGTCGGCTGGTCCCCTGAGGGGAATTACAAATGATATAAATGTTTATTGAAAATGGATTAGTCAGTTACTTTTTGGCTCTATAACCAACATCTAGAAATTTGAAAAGTCCAAATTATAAAAACGTTTTGAGCAGAAAAACTACAATTAGATTCTCTCAAAAGCACATAATATTAGTAAAGCTTGCGGTGGGTCCATTCTCCACGACTTAGCTCTATAGTGTCCTGGGTTGTGTCAGACATTGTGCCCTATTCCCATATAGTGCACACAAAGTAGTACCCTACATAGGGAATAGGGTGCCATTTGGGATGCACCCCTGGACGCTGGCTGGTTCCTACCTGAATGCCAGCATGGCTACACAGATAGAAGTCAAACTCCGATGGGTGAGTGATTTTGGTGTCCACTGTGGTGCCGGCAGGGATGTTGCCACTCTTACCAACCTGAACAAAACACATTAGGAATCATATAATATCCCAATGTAGGCATTTAATATGCACATTTATTTTACAGTAATAGTGGTCCGTATGAATTGAAGAGATTACGAACCCTCTCGTTTCTGTCCATGCAGAAAAGTCGAGTGTGGTGTCTCTTCTGCACCACCACGAAGGTGATACCGGGCTGGTAGTCTTTCTCCAGTTTGATGCAGGCCTCACGGATAGCCAGTAACTCATGTTGGAGCACCTGGATAAACCCCAAAACGACAGCATGTCCATTTATACCAGTTCAAAACAAGGAGTCAGAACAGTAACCAATAGAAATACAGCAGGGCAAACCAAAAAGGAAACTCCCAAACAACGAAAATATCTTGATTTGATCTCAGTAAAGACAAAGACCGGGCAGTCAGAATTAAATTGGAACAGTAACCAATAAACAGAAACCAATACAAAAACAAAGACTAAAAATATATATTTTTCTACTCATGCCCCACAGTTTGTACAGTACAATTACAGATCATGCAATTGAATTGAAATCCTATTTCCTCAAGTCTACCTCAAGTCTAACCTGGTTGAACTGGCCCTCAGATATGCCGTCGCGGTAGTAGATGATCCGGGTGGGCTTGAAGCGGGTGGACTTGTAGAACTGGATGAGCAGCTCTCTGACCATTGTGGCCAGGTCCTGGATGATGTCCTGGCGATGCTGCTGTACCCGCACTGTGGCACAGTAGCGGCTGGGGTGGGCATCCATGCTCCCCACCACCTAGAAAATAGGCACAGTGATGTGATCAGGACAATATTACACATCAGGGATTTTGGCTAGGGGCATAGGTCAATCTCAATTATATGTGAATGGAGGATGGCTAGATAAGCAGGAATTGCTGATTAATCATGAAGAATCACATCTCTGAGGAAGCACAGGGCACACTTAGATTTTTTGCAAGTCAGGTGGAAGCCCATCAGTGAGCTAGGTGGAGTGGTAGACTATAGTTCTCCTTAGTCCTCTCCATTTTAGATGTTGGACATAGTCAAATAAACCACAGTAGACTATTGAGATGCACTCTGCCTCCCTAGCAGAACATGGTTGTGTGTATAGTAAAATAAACTACTGTGCACCCCTACATTCACAGGTAGTTGACACAAGGCCCTATGAAGAGTCTGGTCCGTCTGACTTACTGCCGCGATGGAAGGCTTCTTCCCGTCTCCAGCAGGAGGGTGAGTGACGTCAGCACCCAGGAAGATAACTGGCTGCTGGAACACCAGGGGCCTGGAAAGAATAGACACCCACAAGGTTAACCAGAGCCATCCTTATAGACGAAGTGTGAACAGAAGAATAGACGGAAACATGATAGTTTAAACAAATTAATCTCATTTACGGCATGTCATGGCTCTACAGTGCAACCATTTCACTTGCATAGGCGCCAAAATCTTTTGCAGTGCAACCTGTAATTTATATTTAGGAGCACCAGTGCGCCTAGAACACTTAAGGATTCTAACATTATTACCGCAAATATTTTTTCACTGTGCTTCTAAATTCCTTTCTTTTTCAATTTAGGCACACGTGTTCCTTGTAAAAAAAAAAAAGAAGCTTTGAGCCCTGCATCTGGATGTATAGGTGAATGAGCATGTTGAAACAAGCCACCAGTCTCAGATGTCATGGACAAATGTATACCAGTTTATACATTTTGAACAAATGTACAACACTCCATTTGATTGATAACAACAACCAGCCCATGTTAATGAGAGAGGTTCTACACGGACCTGCCCTGTGGGAGGAGGATGTTGTTGACCCCGCCCAGCTTGACGTTGATCTTCAGGCAGAGATTAGAGAGGGTCTGGGGAGTGGTCTTCTGAACGTTCTTCACCTGGACACACTGGGTGGCCATGCCCAGCACCGTGTCACCAACACGCTTCACCTCAGCTACACCACACAGGGAGGGAGACAGGTCATGTCAGCGCAACAGGAGAGATATACAGCTAGCGGTGTGTGTGTGTGTTAGAAAGTCTACATATGAGATTTGATACAGTTGGAAAGATAATCCAGGAAACATACCAAAAACCCTTTTAGAGCACAGTGTTCTAGCTGAACCAAGAGGATTTACAGGTTAATCTATAAACACAGGAGACAGCCATTCACTTAGGAACTTTCCTCACCATAGACGGGCGTCTTCCCAGGCAGGATGACCACCACCAGTTGCAAGCCTTGATAGGTGTACTTGAGATGTTTGAACATGGGCTCCACGCTGTCCGCCCCCTGGGCGTACTTACAGAAACAGGGTTGGCCCTGGATGGGCATGCCCGCGTCACGAGAAATCTTACGCAGCTGGTCTGTAAACGCCCTGAGAGAAACAGGTTTATCAGGGGTTAGATGGGGAAATAATAGTCCTAAAATATGGAAATCATAAAGGGCAAACATGCAAGGAATATGTAGAAGTAATGAATGTTCTTAATACCATTGAGGAATTGGTAGAAGAAATTAATGTTTTTTAATACTATCAAGATTTCTGCAACAATAACTTGATAATAGATCCCCATCCTTGCAGATGCAGTTCTTACTTGAGCAGAAGTTCAGTACACTGTCTCTGTGGGGCGAAGCAGGCGATGGCCCACACCTTGATCTCTATGCCAGTGTGGAACTGCTTGTTCCTCATGTCCCACACTCCCTGGATGGGAGTTGCTATTGCTTTATTCTGCTTGAGTAAAAGGGAGAAGAGGTAAGGGTCAGAAACAAATAGTTGTCTGTAACCACTCTTCCAGCCAACCATTTCATGCGGATGAATTACCTGACGCATGAAAAAAAGTCACGACTAAACTAATGGAAACATAAAATACCGGTACAATTTTATAACTGCCGTCAAGATAATTTGTTAGTTCGACATGGTGGGATCTTTTTGTGTCTAAGAAATGGAGGTGGAAACACCTTTATGCGCAAATATTGATATAATAACCATCCTAACGAAGCGAACTTGGAGTCACACAATGATATGTTCTGTGGTCCTCCCACTACAACTAAGGAAAGCATGCAGTTTATTAATTATTAGGCTACAAATTAAACAAGTTATGATGAACTTCACAGGGTGATAAAAGTGCAAGGTGATGAGCTTGATGCTCCTTTCCAATAAATATTGAGGGTCTTATTCTGGTGACATGATGATCGATGCTTGGCTGTTGTTTGACAAATACAAATGTAGGTAGCCTACCCACACTGTATCTGCCAGCTGTTGGCTACAGCGCATGTGCCAACAGTTTGTAACAAAACCATCAGGAGAGTTGAAATTGCGATGGAAACCAATTTAACTTGCAATTATCAATTGGTACATGGGAATTTAATAGCAAAAGTTATTTTTATGTGCCATTCTTCATCATCCATAGCCTTTTATCTGCAAAAAGTCAGTTTGGTTGAAACATCTCTGGTGGGAAAATGCAATGTTAAAAATATTTGCATGAAAATCTGTTGCAAATTGGATGGAAACCTAGCTTGTGGTAAAAGAAATTTAAAAAGTCTACACAGGTTAAGCAATAAAAATAAAAAATGAAGACGATTCCACCCAACTGGGATATGTCTCGCATTCAAAACACAAATGATAACATTAACACTCCAAAAAGCTCAGTACCAAGTTTATTTTTGCATAATATACCTACAGAACTGTGGTTCATCAGTGCACTGTTCTTACGCATCAGAGGCAACAACAAGTGGTTTAGAATGATCTAAATCAGTCAAACAATCCAGCTTAAATGGCAGAAACCTACCCGCCCTCCGTAGAGGATAGATGGGGCCTGGAGGACTCGGCCATTCACCTCGGTCATCTCATCCCTCACCATCACCCCAAACTCACGCACGTAAGGATCATTGTTAAAGTTGGCACTTCTCATCTGAAAAAGGTAAAAGTTCAGCAGTAATAATTCAGAGGAGCTATTATACACTAGGACTTCAGAAAGACTGAAAGAAAACATTTGCATATGGTCAGGCCACCAATGGTTCAATAACAGCAGTTCAGTCATTGTACATTCAGTTAAAACCAAATACATACTTTAAGTGCATAAAACGCAGCTTTCAAGACACTCAGTGCTTGAGTTCATTCCAGTAACTGTAACTTTACCAGTTTGCTGATCTCTTCCTGGCGGTCGGGTGCCGATCGGGCTGTGGCACGGATCATAGTGGACGTCTGATTGTCTGTCAGCTTCTTGATGCACCGCTGGCCAGCTACTATGTTGCATACCTGGACACAAACAACTTTATTAATACCCCCAGGGACACATTAAGAAGGCATCATCGACCAGGAGATTAATCTCCCATACCCTAGAGATACAAGGCATTTTCACTGTTTCAATGGCAAACTGGAGTTTCTATAATACCACCAGGGACCTCATTCTTTGTAACAATTTGAACCCAGCAGTAAACCATCTGAGGTTGTGAGGGGAGACTGCAGACTGACCTCAAGGGGGAGGTAGGTGTGTTTCTGCTCCTGTCCAACCTGTAGACATGGGAGGTGGGGGTAGCGTAGTATGAGTTTGTACTTGTCTTTGAAGTACTGTGCTACTGTGCATTCTATGGTCTGGCCATTCTCCTGCTGCAGAGGAAACCTGAGGTCAAACAGATGAGAAATAAAGAAAATAATGTTTGATTGGATTTTCAAAGGGATTCAAGATCCCAAGTGGGGATTTCTGTTTGTCTTGGTTGGTATCTGCTCTTAAATCTGTGCATGAAAGATGTGTTAAGCAGTTTTTTTTGTTTTACATCCCTATGCAAACCATTCCTGGTTATATCATAAGATAATAAAGGAATTGAGGCAGTAGTTGTGAATCTTTTATGGTGTTCTTTCTTACGTCTGGTGGCTGGCTGGTCGTCTGGTAACATTACATACTCTGTACTTCCTTTTCATCTGACCACAGTGAGTGATCTCAACCTTCAGACCTGAGAATCACAACGGCAAAACAATGGTCGGATTCACACACTGAACAATAACATTTTCCTATTTTATCACATTCTACTTTGAAATAGCAGAGTTCAAATCAGATTTTACTTCAATACACAAATAGATATTAATATTTATTATTATAATAATACAGAATTGTTGGGTATGAGTATTAAAGCATTTCCACTCAGACAGACAAAAAAAACAACCCAACGCAACTATTGATTACCTGGTAATGAATGATTACCTTTGATTTCCTTGGTAAACTTTACTCTCTGGGAGTCGGTTAAGGGCTTCTGTTGTTCTTCAATGCTTTTGAAATC
The DNA here is from genome assembly GCF_036934945.1 of Oncorhynchus masou masou. NCBI lineage: Eukaryota > Metazoa > Chordata > Actinopteri > Salmoniformes > Salmonidae > Oncorhynchus > Oncorhynchus masou. The sequence goes on from NC_088223.1 coordinate 18,255,533, forward strand.
CAAAACCTCACACATGAACTCAATTACAGGCTGAGCCTTGTAGAACGCGGTGGCAGACACTGGAACAACACACCAAACACAGCGATGAGATTCACAGACCTATCCTCCGGCTTCCAAATACATACTGTAACTTACGATTATGTAGGTTGCACTTGATTGAGGATAGTTGGTTGGGTTTACCTTTTTAGGACCAATGGCATCACCTCAAAAGTACAAGCCCCACCCAATCAGCACTTTAGGAAGAATTAAATCTATTTACTGCCTGAAACATACCATGTAATGAGATTCTATCCTCCTTCCAGTCACACACCCAACACAGAGACATACTCCCTACTATTTAGGGAATAGGGTGCAATTTGGGATGCAGACATTTCCTGTGTGAAACCTACCGTCAATGTTTAGCATCATCTTCCACAGGGAAGGCCTGACTGATTGGTGGAACCCAAACCAGACCTCCCTGCCCCCGCCAAGGGGGTTCGAGCACCCCTCTGAAGGGGTGAAGAAAGAACGTCCGACGGGGGTGTACCTGGTGGAAGAGGGTGTGAAGACAATGTGATTCACCTCAGTCTCAACAGAATCTGGCTTCACAAGGAGCCTGACAGAGGAATTTGAATAAACAGGGCCAAATACACTAGATGTAAATGGTGTGTGCATAGGTATAGAGAAAACAGTGGTTTATGAACAAATTTGAGGGAAAGATTGAAGAAATGACTTGAGGGTCATTAAGTATGTGAACCAATGTATTACAGCAGACATGGTAATGCTAAGCCTATTTGCACATTTTGTCTGAGAACATTGTATGAAACTATAAATACCACCATTAAATACCAATATTACTTAGCGAAAATATACTGGTTGTTTTCAAGGGGAAAAGACTGACCTCATAGAGGGCAAATGTCTCATGACCACATCCAGGGCCTGGATGGTCTCGAAGGGGATGTTTGGCAGTCGTCCCGACAGGGCTTCTTGAAGAGCTTGCAAACTGACGCAGGACACCCACTTTATGGCCACTTTGAAGCTCCTGTCCTTCCCCTCGCCTGGGATGGTCACTTCCAGCTCCACCTGTCAGTGTGCGTGTACAGGTGTTTTAGTGTGTTTAAAATTGGCATGACTACCCAGTCAAAGTTCATATCACCAGGCAAGTCAAGACCTTACATGGAATATGTAGCCTATACACAAGGTAAAACCACTCTCCATCCAATATCATGATGTCATTAATATAGTATCACATTGCATGTAATCACATCGATAGTCCCATAATATCACAATTACATCACTGACACCTCAGGTAAGATGGGGAGACATACTTTTTCCCTCCCTATGGGTAAGGGCATGGCTGTGTAGAGATTCTTCCTCCCGTCATACACTGGCTTTCGATCCCCAAAGATCTGCGTTTTAAAGTGCTGTACCATGTGCTCCACAATTTCACTGAGAAGAACAAAAATGGAGCATATGAGACGTTATCAACACAGTACACAGTCCTTATCACAGCCAAGACACCTATTTTATAGCATAACAACTATGTCATATAACAGAAGTGATGTGCATCTGGAACAGTTATTCTCAAAGAGTGATCATTTGGAGAGTTGGACATTCCAGGGTTACAAAAAAAATATTTTTGTCTTTCCGATATAGATGTTTGATTTAGTTTATTCTGTTCTTTCAAGTTTTCTAAACGGATTAAACAATTCCACGTGGATGAATTATGGCCACGACATCTGTTTGGTGATTATACCTATGCTTAATGCATTTAGTCTGTATCAAATATGAAACGTTTTTTTCATATTTTCAGTCTGGAACCTTTCTATATTTAGGGGGTTTATAGCCTAGGCTAATCAATTGTAAATGGCACTAGCAGTTCGCAGACTAGGGTCGTCACTGGTTACCACAGCCACAAAGTCATAAACCAACTGTTTCTACAATTTCGATTCTTAAAAATCAGATGTTAAACCTAACCTTTAACCACACTGCTAACCTTATACTAAGACAGATTTTCCTTTCGGTGAATGTTGCGCATCACTACTTCACAGGAGAGGCATTTGAGCATTAACATTTTTTTTTGACAATGTGTTTTGGGGCAGAAATGCCTTCTGGAACACGTGAAATTTCATGTGCCTTATTAACAAACTTGTATGCCATCTGTAAATACGAATACAATTATTAAATTACGAGCCTAGTTGGTTTAGCCACAGAGAAAACAGGAACCTTCCCGCTTTCCATGATTGGCTGAGATAATTGATTGGACATGCCAAGATGAGTTCGGATTGGTCTGCCATGTAGCACGCGTCGGTCTATAATGAGCTACTTAATACGTGTAGGTAATCCTTTCTAACGCAGATTTTGAACGATAGCTCTCCACTTTCTGGAGGACCGAGTTTTGAAATCAGTAGAATGCAAGAGTATGATAGCTAAGGAGAGAAATGTAGGCATTTGATTATAAGGGAGTTGAAAGAGAACACAGAAAGCTGTTGTATAAAACATCTCTGGATTACGTCTTCAAACGAAGGGCAACCATGACAGAGGGAGAAGCATTCATTTGTGTATACGTGTAAGAGTCTAGCTAGCTACAATTTAATATATGATACATTTCTAATTTTGTCCAAAAGTAGTTCTCATTGCAAGTTAAAGCATACAGTTATATAGCTAGCGAGAGAGCCAGCCAACGTTGGCTAATGTTACGTGTATGTATATTATTTGTATCTCAAAGACATTTGCATTGCTAGCAATAGCCTAATGTTAACTAGCTAACATTGAACCTAGTTGGTTAGCATTTAGCTACCTGTAGATTCACGCAGGGTGGTAACGTTATGAGTTGGGATTATGGTTCATTATTTAGCTAGCTACACAATTTTTTTTAACTCCATTATGCAAGTAGCCATTTCACTGTACCATTTTCACCTTCTGTATCCTGTGTATGTGACAAATAAACTTGGGATTTGATAATGTGTTTACCAGAGACTAAATGTGAACATAATGACCAGCACCAAAGTCAAATTACGATATAACATTAAGCCAACGAGACAGTGTCCAAGTTCTAAAATTATCTGGTAAAATGCCCTGCTTCTATTTGGCCACTCACAACCGTAAGCTATGAAAGCTTTGGTGGTTTAGTTCATGACCGTACTCACTGTTTAGCACATGGCCTCACATGTGAATCCTTAAAATGTTGAGTGGGGCTAAGGCTTAAGGGTGTGAATTATGCAGAATGAGTGTAGACAAAGAGCTCTCCAGTAGGTGTACCAAGACATTCAAGGGCCCTTTTCTCAAAAGTGGGGTTACAAGTTGATCAACTTTCAAAGCAGAATTACTTTTCAATTGTTCCTCAACTGTAGTGTGACATACCATTTTCTAGCCAAGTCTCTACTTGTAAATACAATTTCAAATTTTGCTACATAGGACTGAATCGGTCACATATAGCGATCGACTTTGTGGCTGTGGTAACTAGTGACAACCGCTAAGACCCCAAGCAGAAAATGATGCAACTGTTCCATAATTTCAGCTCATTATTTGAACACATATTTCCCACCTTCAGCCAGCAAGTCCATTTTGAATTTGTGATGAAACTTGTCATTTGCCAAGGAATGTAGCTTGTGTATCCCATTAGTTAGAGAAATAAATGCCTATTAAAACGTATCTAAGTCCACTCAGCAAGCATTTGTGGAGGAAGCAGTTGGAACACAATTGAGTAAGTGAGACATGGAAGGGTAAGGGAATTTAAGGAGCAGAATTCTTTGATACTTGGCTTCTTTTTTATGTGTCACCCAAATGCGTATGTACAAATGGAACTCTAGAGTAAAAGCAAATGAACGTAGCCTTCAAGAAAAATACACAGCTTTTTTTTTTATATATTTATATATATATATATTTATATATATATATATCTCATCATCTCTGGTTAAAGGTAAAGTTTTGACGTCTGTTCAAGTACTCGATTACTCATGCCCATCCCTAGCTCACATGGGGGAAATGGCGCAGCACAGCTTCCAGAAAAACAGTATTTTTCAAACTAGGGATTTCGTGGTTAATTGTGGTAAAACAAGTAATTCTGCTCATAGATTATGGTTTTATGAACTACACATTAACACCACCAGCCCAAAGCGGGAGGTTAAAAAAAATACTTTGATATACTCTTGAACTTTGGCAACTTCTAACAAGATAATTGAATACTCAGGTGAAAGCCTGTAAACCAAATAAAATGGTTCCATACCGGTTGACTCTTCTGGGGCATTTCTCTGGCTTAATGTCAATGTCGTAGTGGTAGACCTCCAGTTTGGGGATCTCCATCTCAAAGAAGTTGGCCTGCAGTTTGATTGTCCTGCCCATGGTGCCAAAGTCCGGCCGCGAGGGGGGTTTGAACACATACTCTGGCACTGGGGGAGACGGGGGATCTGGATCAGAGGGGTCAGGGGTAGGAAGCAAACAAAGGAACAAGTTAATAACTGTACAGATGGAATGGATTTTGCCTAGTCTCCGATGTGTTTTTCCAACTCCTATGTTCATTATCACAAGTTAGCAAGACACACTGTTCTAGCCTGGTCCCAGGTCTGTTTGCGCTAACGCACAAGATTGTTCTAGAATATTATTTTTAGAATGTGAATAGTTGGATGTTCAAAGCATTTGACTGCCATGCTTGTACTATTTGGTTGGTGAGCCCTGACCAAGTTTGGACACCTTATTGAACACCAAGGACTGTGAAGCGACACACACACACACACACATGGATTTCGTGTTGGAGTAATGGCCTGAGAGCACACACTTAATGTGTTGTGAAGTTATGTATTGTATATAACAGCCTTAATTTAGCTGGACCCCAAGAAGACTAGCTGCTGCCTTGGCAAAACTGGTTCAAAGTCAGTCTTTTCTTTAGTGGTCTGTTAAGCCTAGGGATTATGTGTTTCCTCAGAGAAGCTTAGCTATGACGAGAGGGTCAAATTTTCAACTTCTAATCAGCATGTCTAAGAATAACTGGCATCCCACGTGATAACCAGCTTTGTTGTAATAGGTAGAGAAGGGGATATCAGACCCCTGAAATTCAGGACATATGATGTAAAACAAGTCCCTTTGGATAATAATGGTTATTTGGACACGACCTGACTTGACTTCTAAATAGTAGGCATTTTGCGAATGCAAAAAATGTTTTATAGTATGTGAATCTTTAAAATCGAGTGTGCTTTAAATGCCTCGCTGTTCTACTCATTTTGGCTTGTCATCTATTAGAATTCACTGCACACTTTTGAAGAGAAACGTTATTCCTGAGTCTGTTTGACAACAGCTGATAATCAGATAAGTGGACGCCCTGTACCTAAATGAATGAATGGTAGGAATCGACACAGTTGGGCATTACATTACGCATCCTCAGGATGGGTGAGCCTAGTATCTTGATGTTACCTACTGCATTAGTTCTTAATAGGACGCAGTAAAATTAGTACAGAGTATGTCGTTTTAGTAAGTAGCAGGCAAGACAGATTTCGGACATGGCCGATGTGCTCCAGTGCAGTCAGCTGTTGTCCAGTGTTTCTTGCCGGTAAACACTACCTAATTGATTCCTACAGTTATACTTGCCCTATTTTATATCCAATGTCCTTTGCCTGCCAGAATCAAGACATTTAAAGATGTGGGAAGCTCTAAAAGGCTAGCACGGGCAAGCAACTATTCCTTGCTTTCACAAAATGAAACAAAAAATTGCAAATGTTTTGCCAGCACCCCCTTGTAAATGGTAGTGGGACATCATGTTACCAAAAGCTGTCTGCTGCTCCAAAAATCCCACTCCACCCCTGGGAACGCAAGTGAGTAGATCAACGGAATGAAGCTTGTAGTAACCTTAAGAGTGTTTTCACACATACAGTATCAGTCAAAGGTTTGGACACACCTACTCATTCAAGGGTTTATTTTTTACATTATTTTCCACATTGTATAATAGTGAAGGCATCAAAACTATGAAATAACACATGGAATAGTGTAGTAACCACTCTGTGGTCCAGCTCATCCCAAACCATCTCAATTTGGTTGAGGTCAGGTGATTGTGGAGGCCAGAGCATCTGATGCAGCACTCCATCACTCTCCTTCTTGGTCAAATAGCCCTTACACAGCCTGGAAGTGTGTTGGGTCATTGTCCTGTTGAAAAACAAATGATAGTCCCACTACATGCAAACCAGATGGGATGGTGTATTGCTGCAGAATACTGTGGAAGCCATGTGGAAGTATGCCTTGAATTCTAAATAAATCAGTGTCACCAGCAAAGCACCCCCACGCTTCAGTGGGAACCACACATGCAGAGACCCCCTGTTCACCCACTGCGTCTCACAAAGACACGGCGGTTGGAACCAAAAATCTCAAATTTGGACTCAGACCAAAAGAACAGATTTCCACCAGTCTAATGTCCATTGCTTGCATTTCTTGGTCCAAGCGAGTTTCTTATCATTGGTGTCCTTTAGTAGTGGTTTATTTGCAGCAATTTGACCATGAAGGCCTGATTCACGCAGTCTCCTTTGAACAGTTGATGTTGAGATGCGTCTGTTACTTGAACTCTGAAGAATTTATTTGGTCTGCAATTTCTGAGTCTGGTAACTAATTAGCTTATTTTTTGGAATGCCCTTGAAGAAACATGCAAAGTTCTTGACTGACCAGGTCTTAAAGTAATGGACTGTTGTTACTCTTTGCTTATTTGAGCTGTTCTTGCCATAATATGGACTTGGTCTTTTACCAAATAGGGCACTCTTCTGTATATACAAGGTCCCCTACCCTAATTGAAATGCATTCCAGGTGACTACCTCATGAAGCTGGTTAAGAGAATGCCAAGAATGTGCAAAGCTGTCAAGGCAAAGGGTGGATACTTTGAAGAATCTCAAATATATATTTTGATTTGTTTAACATGTGTTTACTACATAATTCCATGTGTGTTATTTCATAGTGTTGTCATCATCTTCACTAATATTCTACAATGTAGAAAATCGTAAAAATAAAAGAAAAACCCTGGAATGAGTAGGTATCAAACTTGACTGGTACTGTAGTTCTGAGCAATAGTTGAATCAGTGATTATTTGTTAATTTTTTGGGGTGCGGTTGGTTTCACATTGCCAAATGTCAAACTAAAATGGCTTAACAAAATCATGTTCATATCAGTCATTTGTTTAGAGAAAACTCTCACATTAAATCCATGTATTATCATTAATCAGCATAACTTGTGTCCCAAACGTCATATTACTTTCTCTTTGGTATTCCAACAACCTGCGGGAGGAAACAGCGCAATAGCAGCTCCATCTTACGACGCGAGTAGGCTAAATTCAGTAGCCTATAGCTCCACCCTTTGAGCGACCCACGTTGTGTCATTTTGTGCATTCCCAAGTGCATATAGTATATTCACATTAGGGTTGGGACAACACCAGTATCAAGATACTCGTTAGCATTGTAGAAAGGAAACCAAACAGATTTAAATTCTTTAGGAAAACAGCCCTAATGTTGAAGGATTTTTTTTTTCCAACATTGTCATCCAGTCACATTTATTTATTTTCCAGGCTATAGCCAGTGCTGAGCGATTAACTGAAACTGTGGTTATTTCCCTTTTTTTTTTTTTCCCCTAATGGACGGACTGGTGTCAGTTCAATTATTTTAATTCCATGTGTTTCTCTGTGAGCTCAATGCACACATTGCAGTTTCTCTAGAGATAAATCAGATCCGGCCTGAACTGTGCGATGTAGTAGGGAGTTGTAGTTTCCAACAGGCCAATAGTCTACCAATTTAAGCACCTAAAACTTGGTAAATAACTACAACCATAATCCATTGTGCATCTACATTACATGACCAAGAGTATGTGGACACCTGCTCATCGAACATCTCATTCTAAAATCATGGGCAAAAATATGGAGTTGTTCCCCACTTTGATGCTATAACAGCCTTGAAAGTCACTAAGCTCTTCAGCAAGGCCTTTCTACTGCCAATGTTTGTCTATGGAGATTGCATGGCGGTGTGCTCAATTTTATAACCCTGTCAAGCAACAGGTGTGGCTGAAATAGCCACTAATTTGAACAGGTGTCCATAATACTTTTGTATAAAATATATAATATTTATTAGGGTACTTGTCCAATCTGCGTTTTTATTGACCATCACGGAATAGAACAATGCTCAATCGTGAGGTGATAAGAGCAGCTGTTATTCAGCAGACATAAAAGTACGACTTATTTACTTTACATGTTGCGTTTTTGTTCAGTAAAGTGTTGTTTAATGAGCTGAAATGAAAGACGCCAGAATTTTTCAATACACAAACAAGCTGATTTATCTCAAATTTTGGGCACAAATTTGTTTACACCCCTATTAGTGAACATTTCTCTTTTGTAAAGATAATCCATCCACCTGACAGGTGTGGCATATCATGACACGGATTAAACAGCATGATCATTACACAGGTGCAACTTGTGCTGGGAAGAAAAGGCCACTTAAATGTTCAGTTTTGGCACACAACACAATGCCACAGATGTTTCAAGTTGAGGGAGTGTGGGGCTGCAGGGTAGCCTAGTGGTTAGAGCGTTGGACTAGTAATCGGAAGGTTGCAAGTTCAAATCCCCGAGCTGAGGTACAAATCTGCCGTTCTACCCCTGAACAGGCAGTAAACCCACTGTTCCTAGGCCATCATTGAAAATAAGAATTTGTCCTTGCCTAGTTAAATAAAGGTAAAAATAAAATTGGCATGCTGACTGCAGAAATGTCCACCAGGGCTGTTGCCAGATAACTGAATGTTCCTTTCTCTACCATAAGCCACCCCCAATATCATTTTAGAGAATTAGGCAGTACGTCCAACCGGCATCATAACCGCAAATCACGTGTAACCACACCAGCCCAGGACCACCACATCAGACTTCTTCACCTGCGGGATTGTCTGAGACCAGCCTCCCGGACATTGATGAGTATTTGTCTTTAATAAAGCCTTTGTAGGGGAAAAACTCATTCTGATTGGCTTGGCTCCCAAGTAGGTGGGCCTGTGCCCTCCCAGGCCCACCCATGGTTGCACTCCTGGCCAGTCATGTGAAATCCCTAGATTAGGGCCCAATGAAATGTTTTCAATTGATTGAATTCCTTATATGAACTGTAACTCAGTAAAATCGTTACATTTATATTTTTGTTCAGTATACAAAATTGTGATTTTGCCAGACAGCATAGGCAAGAAGCTCTAGAGATGAGATGCTGACTTGGAATGAAATAAAGTCAAATAAAACAAATCTAATATACACAATTTAAATATTTTATTCAAGTGAATAAATTATGGTTAACAAGTGACAAGTAAATTGGCAGTCACTACCATCATGGGACTTCAATTGTTTTATTCTGTGTTACAGCATTCAACCCACAACGTAATTAATGTTATAAAAAAATACACCCCGATTTGTTATTTATTTTTATAATCCAACATAAACCTCAAAATGCACTAGTCGCTCAACACTAGCTATAGCACACAATATTTTACAAACAGCAGATTACTAAAGGACCAAAGAGCTTGTTCTGCTTTGTGTTTTCATTTTTGCCATGGAAAAAAATATTGCGATACTGGTATCGTTACAGCCCTGGTTCACACCAGTCCAAACAAACCGAACTAAAGGGGGGAAAACATACCACAGTTCTGAAAAGTCACTCCAAACTAATTTAGTGTTAAAGTACCCTAAGATTGGTGTGAAAGAAGCTTACCAGAGCCAATTGACCCCGAGGAGTGAGGTGGTTCAAGCATCTCAGCAGCTAGAAGAGAAAAACGTTTGTCAATTGACATGACTCACAATGATTAAAATGAAGGCTGCATGGATCACAAAATGTTCTGTAATATTCTTAGAACTTCCTCCTATTCATAATGCCCAAATAAAACCTTGTCACTTCATTCTCCATGTTCATTTTCATGCCCTATAGTTTATTGCTGCATAGATAGCAACTACAGACCATACCAGTACGCTTGTTTACTTGATGGAGTAGTGTGGATAAAGGTACAATTTGGACTACAGTGGAATCCCTCATCCCTGCATTGAGGTAGGTTTTCCAACCCATCCATCGTACCTGCTTGCATCTTCTGGCACACCGACTACCCATTTCCAAATGCCTCACCCTCTTATCAGCCTTAGAACAGAATCATGTACAACTGCTGAGCCAATTTTTCAGCTCCCTTATCAACAAGTACACACCAGCAGCTCAGCAACCTGGCAATCTGACCACTCCTAAAACCAACCATCTTCCTGAAACTGGTCACCATCATTCTCAGTAAGTGAAGGATTGGAAATAATTAACTGGATATAGTCAACCAGTGTATCAGTGGTGCAACCTTATTTTATAGCAAATATTCATTTTCACATAACTGGCTCCACTTTGAACAACTTAAGAGTAATGAAAAATTACCCACTAGTAGTATAGCATAAAATATCTGTTGGCTAACGCTACTCGTCACCATCGATGCTTTTCCCCAACCTAAATACCAGGCCATGTTCCCACCTGCAAAACAGCATGTTAGGAGAGGATATTTTCTTTAATTGGCCTTAACTTAATGGCATTTTGTTAGTGATCAAACAATTAGTTCCCCATTCTCAATTTCAACTTAATATCTAGTTAAATGTAGCTAGCGAATGATGCACAACTTAAGTATTGTTGCTAGCTCAATATATAGCAAACTGACTGGTCTCCATAATGGTAGCTAACTGCAAAGAGAATAACTCGGTGCACACAGGCTCCGAAATGTAGCGGGTTAGTCAGCTAGCAAGTTAGACAACAAGCAATGGTTAACAGGTAGCTAACTAATTCATTAGAACGCAAACCAAGTTAGCTAGCTAACATTTGAAAAGGTTAACAAGCCGCCGTTGGATAACAAGGCGACTGCCCGTTAGCAGGCTAACGTTAGCTAGTTTACTAAAAAGGAGTTCCTCTGAGCTAGCTCGGTAGCTTGCTACTGGCCAACCAGCTATTATTTTAAATATAAAAATATATATATTTGCACAAAATGTCTCCTGCTTTAGGATTGGACTTGAACAAGATTGAAGTTAATCGACTTCCAACTATCGTTAGCCAGGTCAACAGGCTTAGCTAACATTAGTTAACTAGCTAACAACAACAGGCCATGCAAACGGTGTCAAGGCTTGCTAACGCGAGATCTAGCTAGTTACTTAGGGACAAAATGTTCAACTGAGCTTGGCGAACAATGTTACAAAATGAAAATAAAACCGTGTAAATGATTAGAGTCCCCAAAAGCCAAACTATCACTAGCAGCACATTTATTCGCTATCCGTCTTGCTAACTAGCAAAATGCTAAACTTACCTCCAGCTGCTCCACTGGAATACATTTTATCGGTTGTTCAGCGTGCACTCTGTGGTCGTACTTACGGGTACTCCACTTTTCTTAAACGTCGCCAAAATACATACGTAAATGGGTACTATATATATATAAAACAATGTGGGTGGCTCGGTTAGGAAGTGGAAGGTTTTAGCCAAGCAGTAAATTACAACACCACGAGAGCTTTATCATCCTCGGCACGGCACCATCCCCCAAACACAAACGGGAGCTATGCCGAGAGAGGCTAGGGAAGGATCTGTGTGATGTCACACAGTCCTCTCTCTTATCCCCGCGCGGTCTTTCCTTAGATCGTGTTCATTTTACAACATTGCGAAATTCAGAGGAAGATGAATCAACCAAAGTGCAGTGAATGTATTTAATTTGGTCCCTGTAAAACTACAATATTAAAATAGCTGTAACGTTACCAACCGAATGTGTCATTTTACTTAATTTGGCCACTGCCGAATTCACTGGAAGAAGAAACAGCAGTCATTTTCGGGGCATGTTGTATTTGAAATAAATGCTCACTGATAAACCCATCTCGTGGATTCCAAAAAAGTCCTGCGAACTAGCTTAACATTCATTATTGTTACTGGATGATTTTGTATTGGTGTAGCTAGTAGGCCAAAGCAGCCCAGCCTTCTCATGCCATATGTCCTATGTCCCCCTTACTTATCCTCCTCAAATATGGGCTCCCGAGTGGTGCAGTGGACTAAGGCACTGCATCTCATTGTTATAGGTGTCACCACAGACACCCTGGTTCAAATAGAGGCTGTATATCCAGGCTGTGAAGGCTGTCATTGTAAATAAGAATTTGTTCTTAACCAACTTGCCTAGTTAAATAAATAACAACTGTGTCTTGACCAGTAGGGGCAGCCTAACATTTAGGGGCCTTTAGAGATTAGGGGCCCAGCCAACTACTCAAAAAATTCACTTCCATTTGTAAACTTAGGCCAACCAAAAAGAGATCAACATCAATGGAGTGGCAGGTGGCCTAGGTTGGAGAGACAAACCAGTAGCCAGAAATTTCTGAAAAAATACAGAACTGAACTTGCAACCTGCTGTGGGCTGCTGCATTTTACCCTTGGCACCATTTCCTGCCATTGTGCCATTGAGCAAGGCACTTAACCGCCTTAAACGGCTCTTGTTCCAGGCGTGCTACTCCCTGGTGTCTAACCGAACCTGTGCCTCTCCAAGGGTATGTATTTGGTGGGGTTGAGATAAACATATTTCTGTATTTCACAAAATGGACATTAATCCATTCAATTCTATTCAGAGGACTCATCCCATTAACTTATTAGGTCAATATGAACTAACAAATCCAATCATTAGACTACCTCATAGGCCTATTTCAGTGAAGTTACATTTTGTTATCTCACTCTATACTCCAGCATTTTAGATTTGAGCTAGAATGTTTCATATTAGGTGACAGTACAGAATATCACCTTTTGTTTGAGGGTATTTTCATACATATAGTATGTGCCGAAGACGTGGATGTTGATTATGGCAGCCCCCCGCAACTCTCTGATTCAGAGGGGTTGGGTTAAATGCGGAAGACACATTTCAGTTGAATGCATTCAGTTTTACTACTGACTAGGTATCCCCCTTTCCCATCTGTTTTACCATTTAGAAATGAAAGCACTTTATGTATCTAGTCTCCCCATTTGAAGTATTTCAAATCAAAATCAAATGTATTTATATAGCCCTTCGTACATCAGCTGATATCTCAAAGTGCTGTACAGAAACCCAGCCTAAAACCCCAAACAGCAAGCAATGCAGGTGTAGAAGCACATTGGCTAGGAAAAACTCCCTAGAAAGGCCAAAACCAAGGAAGAAACCTAGAGAGGAACCAGGCGATGTGGGGTGGCCAGTCCTCTTCTTCAGTACCTGTAATAGGGTTAGAGGCAAATAATCCCAGTGGAAAGAGGGGAACCGGCCAGGCAGAGACAGCAAGGGCGGTTCGTTGCTCCAGAGCCTTTCCGTTCACCTTCACACTCCTGGGCCAGACTACACTCAATCATATGACCCACAGAAGAGATGAGTCTTCAGTAAAGACTTAAAGGTTGAGACCGAGTTTGCGTCTCTCACATTGGTAGGCAGACCATTCCATAAAAATGGAGCTCTATGGGAGAAGGCCCTGCCTCCAGCTGTTTGCTTAGAAATTCTAGGGACAATTAGGAGGCCTGCGTCTTGTGACCGTAGCGTACGTGTAGGTATGTACGGCTGGACCAAATCAGAGAGATAGGTAGGAGCAAGCCCATGTCATGCTTTGTAGGTTAGCAGTAAAACCTTGAAATCAGCCCTTGCCTTGACAGGAAGCCAGTGTAGGGAGGCTAGCACTGGAGTAATATGATCACATTTTTGTGTTCTAGTCAGGATTCTAGCAGCCATATTTAACACCTACTGAAGTTTATTTAGTGCTTTATCCGGGTAGCTGGAAAGTAGAGCATTGCAGTAGTCTAACCTAGAAGTAACAAAAGCATGAATTTATTTTTCTGCGTCATTTTTGGACAGAACGTTTCTGATTTTTGCAATGTTACGTAGATGGAAAAAAGCTGTCCTTGAAACAGTCTTGATATGTTCGTCAAAAGAGAGATCAGGGTCCAGAGTAATGCAGAGGTCCTTCACAGTTTTATTTGAGGCGACTGTACAACCACTAAGATGAATTGTCAGATTCAACAGAAGATCTCTTTGTTTCTTGAGACCTAGAACAAGCATCTCTGTTTTGTCCGAGTTTAAAAGTAGAAAGTTTGCAGTCATCCACTTCCTTATGTCTGAAACACAGGCTTCTAGCGAGGGCAATTTTGGGGCTTCACCATGTTTCATTGAAATGTACAGCTGTGTGTCATCCGCATAGCAGTGAAAGTTAACATTATGTTTTCGAATGACATCCCCAAGAGGTAAAATATATAGTGAAAACAATAGTGGTCCTAAAATGGAACCTTGAGGAACACCAACATTTACAGTTGATTTGTCAGAGGACAAACCATTCACAGAGACAAACTGATATCTTTCTGACAGATAAGATCTAATCCAGGCCAGAATTTGTCCGTGTAGACCAATTTTGGTTTCCAATCTCTCCAAAAAAATGTGGTGATCGATGGTATCAAAAGCAGCACTAAGGTCTAGGAGCACAAGGACAGATGCAGAGCCTTGGTCTGATGCCATTAAAAGGTCATTTACCACCTTCACAAGTGCAGTCTCAGTGCTATGATGGGGTCTAAAACCAGACTGAAGCATTTCGTATACGTTGTTTGTCTTCAGGAAGGCAGTGAGTTGCTGCGCAACAGCCTTTTCTAAAACTTTTGAGAGGAATGGAAGATTCAATATAGGCCGATAGTTTTTTATATTTTCTGGGTCAAGGTTTGGCTTTTTCAGGAGAGGCTTTATTACTGCCACTTTTAGTGAGTTTGGTACACATCCGGTGGATAGAGAGCCGTTTATTATGTTCAACATAGGAGGGCCGAGCACAGGAAGCAGCTTTTTCAGTAGTTTAGTTGGAATAGGGTCCAGTATGAAGCTTGAAGGTTTAGAGGACATGTATTTGAATAAATTAACTTATTGTGTTTTAAGGGGTCAACATTTGAAGTGTTTAGTCCCATATTCCTAGCAAGCAATGGCATTTGCAGTTGATTATGCTTTGGATTATGTTTTGCCCAATAGGAACAGAATAATGTCCTGTGCCAATTTGGTACCCGTTTTATTGTAAGTAAGAAAAAACTCAGCAAAAAAAGAAACGTCCTCTTACTGTCAACTGTGTTTATTTTCAGAAAACTTAACATGTGTAAATATTTGTGTGAACATAGCAAGATTCAACAAATGAGACATAAACTGAACAAGTTCCACAGATATGTGACTAACAGAAAAAGTAACAGTCAGTATCTGGTGTGGCCACCAGCTGCATTAAGTACTGCAGTGTTTCTCCTCCTCATGGACTGCACCAGATTTGCCAGTTCTTGCTGTGAGATGTTACCCCACTCTTCCACCAAGGCATCTGCAAGTTCCAGGACATTTCTGGGGGGAATGACCCTAGACCTCACCCTCCAATCCAACAGGTCCGAGACTTGCTCAATGGGATTGAGATCCGGGCTCTACGCTGGCCATTGCAGGACACTGACATTCCTGTCTTGCAGGAAATCACGCACAGAATGAGTAGTATGACTGGTGGCATTGCCATGCTGGAGTGTCATGTCAGAATGAGCCTGCAGGAAGTATACCACATGAGGGAGGAGGATGTCGTCCCTGTAATGCACAGCGTTGAGATTATCTGCAATGACAACAAGCTCAGTCCAATGATGCTGTGACTCACCGCCGCAGACCATGACGGACCCTCCACCTCCAAATCGATCCCACTCCAGAGTACAGGCCTCGGTGTAACGCTCATTCCTATGATGATAAATGCGAATCCGACCATCACCCCTGGTGAGACAAAACCGTGACTCATCAGTGAAGAGCACTTTTTCCAGTCCTGTCTGGTCCAGCGACGGTGGGTTTGTGCCCATAGGCGATGTTGTTGCCGGTGATATCTGGTGAGGACCTGCCATACAACAGCCCTACAAGCCCTCAATCCAGCCTCTCTCAGTCTATTGCGGACAGTCTGAGCACTGATGGATGGATTGTGTGTTGCTGGTGTAACTCGGGCAGTTTAGGTGCCATCCTGTATCTGTCCCGCAGGTGTGATGTTCGGATGTACCGATCCGGTGCAATTGTTGTTACACGTGGTCTGCCACTGCAAGGACGATCAGCAGTCCATCCTGTCTCACCGTAGCATTGTCTTAGGCGTCTCACAGTAAGGACATTGCAATTTATTACCCTGGCCACATCCGCAGTCCTCATGCCTCCTTGCAGCATGCCTAAGGCACGTTCACGCAGATGAGCAGGAAACCTGGGCATCTTTCTTTTGGTGTTTTTCAGAGTCAGTAGAAAGGCCTCTTTATTGTCCTATTTTTTAATAACTGTGACCTTAATTGCCTCCCGTCTGTAAGCTGTTAGTGTCTTAACGAACGTTCCACAGGTGCATGTTTATTGTTTATGGTTCATTGAACAAGCATGGGAAATGTTTAAACCCTTTACAATGAAGATCTGTGAAGTTATTTGGATTTTTACGAATGTTGAAGGAATTTAATTCCTCTGTTTTAATTCCCAATCAAAATTAAACACTCTGTCAATGCATAAGGATTTGTATGACCCTTATTTTATAGGAATGGACAGAGTTCCGGTCTCTAAGTCAAGTAACAGCCTTTAATCAAGAGAGTACTGAGTTCATACACATTTTACCACAGGTTATAAACTGAAAATGACGTCAGCGTTTTCTAAATGTTCCGTCTCTTCTTGACACTGGTAGAAAGGCTCTATAGATCTCAAGCCTTCCCTCCTCGCCTAGAGCCAAGGTCAGTCAGTGTAGATAAGCATTCTAGACAGTCTGGAGATAGTCCGTCCCTGCCATCTGGAGATAGTTCATTCATTTGTATCAAGGAACAGACTGTCATTGTTCTAAACTCTTGACTACATTATAGTCAATACTGGGAGCAAGAGAGAAAATTCATACATGTACAGTAACATAATAGTATTCGGATTAGTCAGTCCTGATTGAAATGTATACATAATTAGTCATCATTGATAAAAATTCCTTTAACACCGAATTATCTTCGAATGACAAGGTCCTGAAAAAGGGACATTTCTTTTTTTGCTGAGTTTAGAATATGTTTTTGAACACTTCTATACTGAACAAAATTGAAGTTTATATTAGGAAATCAGTCAATTTAAATAAATTAATAGGCCCTAATCTATGGATATTAAATGACTGGGCAGGGGTACAGCCATGGGTGGGCCTGGGAGGAGATAGCCCCACCCACTTCAAATCAGATTGTATTGGTCACATGCACATGTTTTGCTGATGTTATTGTAGGTGTAGTGAAATGCTTGTGTTTCTCGCTCCAATAGTGCAGTAATATCTAACAAGTAATATCTAACAATTTCACAACAATACACACATCTAAAGTAAAGGAATAGAATAAAGAGTATATAAATATTTTGACGAGCAATATCGGAGCAGCATAGACTAAATTACAGTAGAATAGAATACAGTACATACATATGGGATGAGTAATGTAAAATAAGTAAACATTATTAAAGTGACTAGCATTCCATTATAAAAGTGGCATGTGATTTCAAATCTATGTATATAGTGCAGCAGCCTCTAAGGTGCTAGGGATGGCTATTTAACAGTCTGATGGCATCTCGGTCTCAGCTTTGATGCACCTGTACTGACCTCACCTTCTGGATGACATTTACATTACATTTAAGTCATTTGGCAGACGCTCTTATCCAGAGCGACTTACAAATTGGTGAATTCACCTTATGACATCCAGTGGAACAGCCACTTTACAATAGTGCATCTAAATCATTTAAGGGGGGGTGAGAAGGATTACTTTATCCTATCCTAGGTATTCCTTAAAGAGGTGGGGTTTCAGGTGTCTCCGGAAGGTGGTGATTGACTCCGCTGTCCTGGCGTCGTGAGGGAGTTTGTTCCACCATTGGGGGCCAGAGCAGCGAACAGTTTTGACTGGGCTGAGCGGGAACTGTACTTCCTCAGTGGTAGGGAGGCGAGCAGGCCAGAGGTGGATGAACGCAGTGCCCTTGTTTGGGTGTAGGGCCTGATCAGAGCCTGGAGGTACTGCGGTGCCGTTCCCCTCACAGCTCCGTAGGCAAGCACCATGGTCTTGTAGCGGATGCGAGCTTCAACTGGAAGCCAGTGGAGAGAGCGGAGGAGCGGGGTGACGTGGGAGAACTTGGGAAGGTTGAACACCAGACGGGCTGCGGCATTCTGGATGAGTTGTAGGGGTTTAATGGCACAGGCAGGGAGCCCAGCCAACAGCGAGTTGCAGTAATCCAGACGGGAGATGACAAGTGCCTGGATTAGGACCTGCGCCGCTTCCTGTGTGAGGCAGGGTCGTACTCTGCGGATGTTGTAGAGCATGAACCTACAGGAACGGGCCACCGCCTTGATGTTAGTTGAGAACGACAGGGTGTTGTCCAGGATCACGCCAAGTTTCTTAGCGCTCTGGGAGGAGGACACAATGGAGTTGTCAACCGTGATGGCGAGATCATGGAACGGGCAGTCCTTCCCCGGGAGGAAGAGCAGCTCCGTCTTGCCGAGGTTCAGCTTGAGGTGGTGATCCGTCATCCACACTGATATGTCTGCCAGACATGCAGAGATGCGATTCGCCACCTGGTCATCAGAAGGGGGAAAGGAGAAGATTAGTTGTGTGTCGTCTGCATAGCAATGATAGGAGAGACCATGTGAGGTTATGACAGAGCCAAGTGACTTGGTGTATAGCGAGAATAGGAGAGGGCCTAGAACAGAGTCCTGGGGGACACCAGTGGTGAGAGCGCGTGGTGAGGAGACAGATTCTCGCCACGCCACCTGGTAGGAGCGACCTGTCAGGTAGGATGCAATCCAAGCGTGGGCCGCGCCGGAGATGCCCAACTCGGAGAGGGTGGAGAGGAGGATCTGATGGTTCACAGTATCGAAGGCAGCCGATAGGTCTAGAAGGATGAGAGCAGAGGAGAGAGAGTTAGCTTTAGCAGTGTGGAGCGCCTCCGTGATACAGAGAAGAGCAGTCTCAGTTGAATGACTAGTCTTGAAACCTGACTGATTTGGATCAAGAAGGTCATTCTGAGAGAGATAGCGGGAGAGCTGGCCAAGGACGGCACGTTCAAGAGTTTTGGAGAGAAAAGAAAGAAGGGATACTGGTCTGTAGTTGTTGACATCGGAGGGATCGAGTGTAGGTTTTTTCAGAAGGGGTGCAACTCTCGCTCTCTTGAAGACGGAAGGGACGTAGCCAGCGGTCAGGGATGAGTTGATGAGCGAGGTGAGGTAAGGGAGAAGGTCTCCGGAAATGGTCTGGAGAAGAGAGGAGGGGATAGGGTCAAGCGGGCAGGTTGTTGGGCGGCCGGCCGTCACAAGAAGCGATATTTCATCTGGAGAGAGAGGGAGAAAGAGGTCAGAGCACAGGGTAGGGCAGTGTGAGCAGAACCAGCGGTGTCGTTTGACTTAGCAAACGAGGATCGGATGTCGTCGACCTTCTTTTCAAAATGGTTGACGAAGTCATCTGCGGAGAGGGAGGAGGGGGGAGGATTCAGGAGGGAGGAGAAGGTGGCAAAGAGCTTCCTAGGGTTAGAGGCAGATGCTTGGAATTTAGAGTGGTAGAAAGTGGCTTTAGCAGCAGAGACAGAGGAGGAAAATGTAGAGAGGAGGGAGTGAAAGGATGCCAGGTCCGCAGGGAGGCGAGTTTTCCTCCATTTCCGCTCGGCTGCCCGGAGCCCTGGATGATTGCGGAGTGAACAGGCAGTGGCTATGGTGGTTGTTGTCCCTGATGATCTTTTTGGCCTTCCTGTGACATTGGGACATTGGGTGCTGTAGGTGTCCTTGGGAGCCAGGCCCACCCACTGGGGAGCCAAGCCCACCCACTGGGGAGCCAAGCCCAGTCAATCAGAATGAGGTTTTCCCCACAAAGGGCTTTACTACAGACAGAATTACTCCTCAGTTTCATCAGCTGCCCGGCTGTCTGGTCTCAGATGATCCCGCAGGTGAAGAAGCTTGATGTGGAGGTCCTGGGTTTGTGTGGTTACACTTGGTCTGCGGTTGTGAGGCCGTTTGGACATACTGCCAAATTCTCCAAAACAACGTTTGTGGTGGCTTATGGTAGAGAAATGAACATTCCAATCTCTGGCCATAGCTCTGGTGGACATTTTTGCAGTCAACATGCTAATTTTACGCTCCCTCAAAACTTGAGACATCTGTGGCATTGTGTTGTGAGCCAAAACTGCACATTTTAGAGTGACCTTTTATTGCCCCCAGCATAAGGTGCACCTGTGTAATGATAATGCTGTTTAATCAGCTTCTTAATATGCCACACTTGTCAGGTGGATGGATTATCTTGGCAAAGAATAAATGCTAACTAACAGGAATGTAAACAAATTTGTGCACAAAAATTGAGATAAAGCTTTTTGTGCATTTGGAAAATTTCTGGGATCTTTTATTTCAGCTCATGAAACATGGGACCAACACTTTACATATTACATTTATATTTTAGTTCAGTATACATTAATGTGGATGCTACCATGATTATGGAAAATCATGAGTAATGATGAGTGAGAAGGCTACAGAGGCACAAAGATTATACCCCCCCTCCTCCAATTTTTATTTTATATTATTTTATTTTGTTTAACTAGGCAAGTCAGTTAAGAACAAATTCTTATTTTCAATTACGGCCTAGGAACAGTGGGTTAACTGCCTGTTCAGGGGCAGAACGACAGATTTGTACCTTGTCAGCTCAGGAATTTGAATTTGCAACCTTTTGATTACTAGTCCAACACTCTAACCACTAGGCTACCCTAGTGGGCAGGGCTACCCTGCCCTGCCTAGTGGTTAATGCTAATCTCCACTGTTAGGTAATGGTGAAAAGTTTGCATGTTTTGTTGTAGCCTCTGAATGGCATCTCACTCATTAGGCCTATTCATTTTTCATGACATTATCAGGAGTCATGTAGAAATGTTCAGAAACATCTTTATTACAGACTTAAAAAGAAAATTACTCGTCATCATTCACCATTCAGTTAATATTGGGCAACATTTCTGAACGGTAAAACAGTTATGTATGAAAAATACCCTCAAATAAAGTTAACATTCGGTACCGTCGCCTCATATGAAACGTTTGATCTCAAATCCAAAATGCTGGATGGAGTTGGTATTCAATTAATAGATCTATAAACAATTAAAGAACTTCATTATTTTGAATTTGGCAATTTTTTGTCTTTATTGATTGATTACATACAGTATGCAACAATAGCCTACTACGTTGAGTATCCGGCTACGAATGATGCCCGGTCCCCAAATATTGTCTTGGGATGTCTTGTCGCGTGTGGCTGACGCTGATTCCACTGCGTCGCACCAAGTAATGATACGTTCCCTCATTCACCACCGAGCGGCGCCATTTTACTACAATACGCACTTTGTTCAGTTGCGTGCAACATCCACAGAGCAAAGTGAACAACAGTGCTAAAATAAATAAATGTTGTCTGTTTCCGTTGTTTCAATGCATTTTCGGTGTTGTTAAACGTGGCCGTTGTTGAGGAACAAATAATCGAGGTTAATGAGGTAGTTTCCATAGATTTTCACCGTGGTAAGAGAAATGTGTGATATAGCCTAATAATGCATTTTCTGCAGAAATGTTCATCTTTATGAGGATGAGGTAGACCTTGCTGTGACGTTAAAATGAACATAGGCCTACAAATGAATGGGCGTATAGGCCTTTGGGCTGACAATATGGGGTAAAATCACACAAAACCACTTGTTTCTTCTTCATTTATAAATATGCAAGTAAAACACAGATCTAGTTTTATCTGTTCGTTGCATCTCCTGCATTCTATGTTGTGGCAATCGAAACTGTTTAATTTCTGTCTCTGCATTAAGTCCAATCATGAGACATTTTAAGATAAATACTGTAGTAATTTCATTTTTTTGTTTCGTTTCTTGTCGAAAACGGAATTATTAATGGAAGGCAACACAACAGTCGTAATGTTTTAATGCTGAAGCTAATGATAGACTGATATATTCTTGTAGACGTTTTGGAAACTGCAATTTACCACCCTAAAATGTCAATCGATGACATGACACCCAGTTTAATTGCCCGTTTTGATTGATAGTAAAAACACAACAAAGTAGCCTGAGTCGTATATCGCCCATGGCAAACTGGTCGAGCGAGTTGGGGTGTATGCTGTCTGCGCGCCTTGGCCAATGGAACCAGATCCTCCCTGCAGTGCGTAAGAGCGCAATTTAGGATTTAACCAAGTCTTTGCTGAGGGGCTGGCAGAAGTTCGAGAGACCCCGTCGGTGTAAGCACATATCACACAATGCCAGTGTAGTCTTCAGTCAGTCTTCAGACGTCTCATTGGAGATAGACTGCCACTTAACGTTGCTGCTTTCGAACTATGACTGGAGTATTCGACCGAAGGATTCCGAGTTTCAAACCTGCCGACTTCCAGAACCCTTTTCAGGTTTCCACCACAATGCACCACCCGTCTCAGGAATCCCCTACGCTACCCGAGTCTACGGCCACGGATTCTGGCTACTATAGCCCGGCTGGAGCAGTGCACCATGGCTATTGTTCGCCTAATTCCACCTCGTATGGGAAACCTCTCAATGCCTATCAATACCAGTACCACGGCGTAAACGGATCTGCGGGAAATTACCCTGCAAAAACATACCCAGACTACAGCGCATACACAGCCTCTGCTTACCACCAATATGCTGGAACTTATAGCAGAGTACAACCACAACCATTAAGTCCGCAAGGTAATTACACAATGTTTTTATTGTATTTGTATTAGGCTATTGTTATTATTGAATCAAATTTGTGTTGTGTTCGACCTCACATGATTTTTACATGCGTGTATTTCAAACTGGGGTAGGCTATTTTTCCATCATGGTAAAATTCTTTAAATCAAATTTGGTAAAGGGGCACAAAGTTTTCACCGAAGTTATTCTGTAAAAAGGACGTACTTTTCCTTTACCAGTTAGATTATTTGCGAGACGCATTAGCTTCAATATCCGCCTATAAGTCGACAGATGTCCTCTTGAGTTGATCGCTCTGAAATAGATGCAATACCCAGGAAATATGACTGTGTTATGCAAATACTTTGTTAGTACACCACATATAAAGCAATTGATTTCTTTCTTTCAGAAAAAGAAGTAGCAGAACCTGAAGTGAGGATGGTAAACGGAAAGCCCAAGAAAGTCAGAAAACCACGGACAATCTACTCCAGTTTTCAGCTAGCTGCCCTGCAGCGGAGATTTCAGAACACACAGTACCTCGCGCTGCCAGAGAGAGCAGAGCTCGCGGCTTCGTTGGGACTCACGCAAACGCAGGTAAATAGGTTACTTTTCTAAATGTCATTGAGTGTTCAGTTTCATTCTGTTTTAGTTTTTTAAATCAAAATTATCAGTTCAAATTTGCATTGTGTTTACAATATACATGTAATGCGTAAAGTGTACGTAATGAATTCTTGAACAATTATTGAAAGCTAAATTCAAATGCATACTTTTGTATAATGGCATTTTGGGATGTTAATATGATGTTATTTATTAACTCACTTTGACATATTTCTCATCCATCCCCAGGTCAAAATCTGGTTCCAGAACAAAAGGTCGAAACTGAAGAAAATTATGAAGAATGGTGAGCTTCCCCCGGAACACAGCCCGAGCTCCAGCGACCCTATGGCATGCAACTCTCCGCAGTCCCCCGCCGTCTGGGACACGCATGGCCCGTCCAGGCCTCACAGCCACCAGGCGCAGAACATCAACCCCGCGGCCTCCACCTTTTTGGAAAACTCCGCATCTTGGTACTCCACGGCTGGTGCCATGAATTCTCACCTCCAGGCCCCCAACTCGATACAGCACTCTTTGGTTCTTGGATCTGGGACGTTATACTGAAACCCAGTTCAACAAATATTTACATTGTATGGGACTCGTGTTTAAAATGTCCAGAGGAATATGCAATGTATTGATGACAGTCATAGAAGAACGTGTATAATGTGTAAATGTGTGCATGTAATTTATTGCATTTTGGAAGACAAATTAAACGTTTTAAACCGACAATGCAACCCAGAGACTTTTAATTACACCCTCCTGAATTATGACTTAGACAAAAAACAATTGCTGATGACACCGTAATATTACAAAATTTGCCCACATTCTGAGACACTTTAAATACATGTGCAGATCAAACTCGAGATAAATTGCCTGGGCTGTCTGCGTGACATATTTGGTCAGTTGTGCACATTTGTGATTGATTTTAATATTAATTTGGGGACAAAACTATCAACACGAAGATGGGTATACTGACCTTAAGCTATAGGCCTACAATTAGGCTATTTTTCATTTTCAACAAGCCGGAATTCTCAGGGGGAGTTACCTGCTGGTATGCCAAAAGGTTAGGCTAGATTTGTTTTGTGTCATGTTATGTAGTTTTTCATGTTTAGTACTACAACCTGTTTTATGGTTATGCGCATATTACATGCCCGGAGTACATTATGTTTTGAGCGGATCCATAACGGACTAAAACAGAACCGTATCGAAGAGAGCATCATAGTTTATGAGTGTCAATTGGTTTTGACATCCAGTTAAATGTGGATGAATTGATTGCAGGTAAAGGCCTATTGATGTTCCTCTGAAAGACAAATATTCAAGGACTGGTATGCTGTTGTTACTACTTTATTAAACAGTCATAACAAAACATATTATTTAGTTTTTTCTTGTTGTCCGTGGTGATCGAGATGTAAACCAAACAAAATAATCAATAATTCACTCGATTTAAATCAGATTATTGTAAAGATACAGACATTGTTGTTGATACTATTTTCTTGCAGGTTAGTTATATTATACATGTATTATTATTATGCCTATTATTTTAATCATGTTAGCACATTTCAGTCTCGGGTTTTGGAGTTGCATCTGGATTCCAACCTCCCCCAAAGAATATGGGTGTCCGTCTGGGAGACAGTCTGCAGTCGTGCTCTCTTTTTGTCCCCTAGAATTAGCTGCTTTGACTGGCAGAGAGGAGGCGAATGGGCGGTACGAAGATCTGAGACAATTTACATTCCTGTGGGGGCAAACCGGCTCCAGAGCTCTGCCACTCCCGGCCACAGCCCACCTCCGTCAGACCTTCCGGGTAAAATAAAATCTTCAACATTTGAACATATCATTAGCTACCAGCAGTTGGCCTCCTACAACGAGTGTTGCCACTGAATATCACTAAACAAACTATACTCCACTGAAGCGAAAATCAAGGCCTATGCATGTGTTGTAATTGGGTTCTTGTTCCAGACTTTACATAAAACATGTTATCATTATGCATATATAAACGAATCAACCAAGAAACAATCACACACACACACACACACACTCACACACACACACACACACACACACACACACACACACACACACACACACACACACACACACACACACACACACACACACACACACACACACACACACACACACACACACACACACACACACACACACACACACACACACATAAACACACAGGGAGAGGACACGTTTACCACAAACTACATCTGGCCTGGAAACAAAATAATGTTGCGAAGCATCTGACCTAAGGATATCAATGCATAATACACAATACACCAATGTTAACATGGTGTGCATGCAACTGAATGCCCGTATCCTCTGATTTTCCCATGGACCCGACTGTCCTGGCTGAATATAGCCGTAGCAAACAACTAATGCACTTGGGAATGTTCAGCTGAAATCATTGTGCAAAAAGTAACATGGTTTGCTGAACGCTAATCCGAAACCTCGACGTAGTGCACGTGGTCCCATAATTACACTGCCAGTGCTCGAGAACTCTACGTTTGATTTTCATATTACTGTTTATGCCCCCTCCGCCCCCGTCCCCCAACACACACACACTCACGCGCGCGCACACACACGCCCGCACACGCACACACGCACCATGCCATTATATCAAGAGCCCCGTTAAATTCCAACTGAACATGTTCCACTCCCCTACAAATCGAGTCTAAATAATGACAGTTAGCTTTACTGGACAGCTTCAACCGTAACACTCAAAAATAATTATACTCCAGGATTAGGCCTCCATTATCATAATCTGGACATTGACAATTATCTATAATTTGCAAAGATGCGCTTGCTTCTTGATTGCAGAATGCTTTTTTTCTAGCTCACCATCACTAAACAGTGACAGTAATAACAGCTAATTTTGCAGGCAATATATAAGAGGTACCCGGGTGTTCAAGCACTTTCACACCTGGATATGCTTACTCAACCACGAGCACTAGAACCGTGTACTGTTGCAGACAGTGTTCCCATTCGAAGTCCAACCTTTTAGACCACTGCTAACACTATTGTAGGCTAAAGAATCATATGAAGGTAAGGCGGTTTTTTCTCTGTGAATCACTTGATGAAAGATTGTTGGATACTTTCGTTTTAGAATTTTTAAATACCGATTGCATTTGTTTTGTATAGCCTAGGCTAAAGGCTTTAACCTACCTTATTTTAGGTTATAAATAATCCATGTTTTACGCGCTAAATAAAACAACGAAAATGGATGAAATCTGAGAAGCATGCATTCAACACGAGCCCGTAAATATTGACTTTGACTTTCATTCTAGCCGATGTATTTGTCAGGCGTTCTTGATTGCAATTGATTATGACATCTGAATTGGCAAAGACTCTCTTTGCATATAGGCATATGGAAATAACATTGTCTTGTTGTTATTTCCATAGGCCTATATGCAAAGAGAACCTTTGCCAATTCAGATTTCATAATCAATTGCAATCAAGAAGCCAAACTGATCAAATATGATCAGATTATCCTGGAACATATTGCATCAATCTATATCTTGGCTAGAAAACCACACAGGAGTGTTGTCATCGCCCTCCCTCCCTCCCTTACCCCCCCCCCCCCCCCCCCCACTCTTTCTAGCTCTAGTTCTGATTTTCTCATTGTGTCTTCTGTTCCCTTTGTCACTTCCAGCCGCTTTATATCTGAGCTCTATATTTTTGTTCATATAATTTGAATCAATTGAGTTACATAATATTAAACCTGTGCATTGTTTGAGCATTTTCATAGTTCTGGTGCATATTAACTCTTCCCATTGCAACGATTTTCAAAATAGCCTTTAAAATGCATGACAGATTTATGACGATATAAGCTTATTTATTGTAAAAGCTAGTGATTTGCGGGCAGTCCTTTGGGTGTGAAAATACTTTGGTAGAGAAATTCCGCACACCACGCACTTTTCTGCTTTACGAGTTACTCTCGGTAAATATAGGAACTTTTTAAGTGAAAGGTTGTTTACGAGAGTTTGGGCAATAAATCAGACTATATATATATATATATTTGCAAATATAGGCATATAGATATGGTGGTGATAGGGCCTGTAGGTTTTAGTTAAGTGGGGCCCATGCAGGTAAACTGTGTGCCAGTGGGGCATCCACGATTTGACAGCTGCAGACACTTTCACATTCTTCTTTTCAACATTGTAATTTCAGATAATATCCCAAACGTTCACTGCTCTCAGCAATTTGTATATGAATAACCTAATAATTTCCCTCTTTTGTTCCGTCTGTGCTACCTCAAATCCAAATAAAGATGCCTTTTAGTATTAAAAGTGGTAGAAAATTACAGGTAATTATCTTTGACGGTAAAAACGTTGTAATCAGCGGGCTTGCATCAAAAATTACCCTAATTATGCCTGCATTTATGAGAATGGAAAAAAAGCCTCACTTGGATAAAACACATAAATTGTCCCAAATATCTCCTTCATATTGAACGGAACTGCAGCTGGATGCTTTGTTCAAGATCGATCCCGTGGAGCTTGGCATTTAGCGTCTTGCTTTAGGACAGGCAGAGAGGAGAAAAACATTTTGTCAATACTTCTAATAATTGAGGCAGAAAATCACAAGATGAACTGGACATGGAGCGACCATCTTTTGCGGGATAAATTGATAAAGCGGGAACAGGGTAAGTTCATTTCCTCAAGTGTTGTTTAATGTATTTGACTATAGACTATTTTGTTCGTTTGCAGTGCATTGGACATTTATATTTTACGAAGAGGAAACATAGTGTTATGATGGATAGCCTGTAATATTTGAATGAAAAACCTATGGGACCTACATTTTAGAACGTCCATAGGACCTCGACAAGGAATGGCTCATCAGTCATGTATGATATAAATCAATCATGTTATCTTTCAGTACAAAACACGAAACTTTGTTTTAACTCAAGGTTTACTCCATTTATGAAAGACAAAACATAAAAAGTGTATGTACAACTAAAATTGATGAATATATATACAGAGAGAATGCTTTGTTTTGCATGTTCGAGAAAAACACTCAGTCAAAGTGAATTTTAGATTTCAACAATATAAGATGGCATAATGTTCAACCCGCAAGTGTAGTCCATTCCGTGCCCAAGTGTTGGGCTAAATGTCAGTGATTGCCTATATTTGGTATATTGACAGTCAGATGTTGACATGAATGAAAGCATAACAAAGGCAATCCCACTGAACAGTCATTGGTAAGTTAATACGGTTAGTTCCTTTATCGTGTGTCATATCACAGAGACTTTGTCCCCAAGTAGCCTTCACAAGCAGCCGACCCTTTCGTCAAGGAATCTCTCTGTTCGATCGGGACAACACTTTTGTCTCGAGGCTGATGGAAATCAATTGTGCAGGTAAAACTATGAAGGTTCGAAAGTCTCGAGTCAGGCCTCGGGCCTCCCCGCCCTTTGCGCAGTCTATCTCTGCATTGTCTCTTGATGTGGGGAGGAGTACCAGTGAGAATAACCCGGCATGTAGCCGTTGGCCGCCATGTTTACTCCTTTGCTGGACGCTGAAACGTCCCATATGGGAGGAATTGCTGGAGAGCGGGGAGACAGGCCGATGGAACTAGGCATAGTAGGGTCGCTCTCGTGCGGGTTGCCACCTGCCTTCAGCAGCTTCTTGAACTTTGACCTTTTATTCTGGAACCATATCTTTACCTGCACGAGATAACAGGAAGGCAACGGAAGACCAGATAACAGATAATGTTACAATCATTAATATATGTATTCATTGTATTCATATTATTTGAACATCTACAAGATCCCAGAGCAATTGTTGGTTAGTAATAATAATAATACATGCTAATAATATGCCTAATAATAATACGAGTAATACATGATAATAATTGGCTAATTATAATACCATAATGTATACCCTTCTGTATAATCATTCCTGTGTTGAAAGTACCTGTGTCTGTGTTAGTCCGAGAGAAGCAGCCAGCTCAGCGCGTTCTGGCAGGGCGAGGTATTGTGTTTGCTGAAAACGATGATTTAAAGCTTGAAGCTGCAAACTAGAATAAATCGTCCGAGGTTTGCGAATCTTCTTGCCTTTCCCGTTGAAACGAATTTCTCCGTTTTCAATGACTGTTGTTTTTTGCTGCTCTGCAACAAAAAAGGGCAATGTTAGTCCACTACATAACACCAACAATATTACACAACAAATTGTTAAGAATACCCAAATCATGTTTTTTTCATTTCGTAGATTATAATAGGTTCCAATGTAAATGGCTAAATAGGCCTATATAATAAGGACAATATGATACATTTAGTTATATTAAATCCAGACCACTCATACATATTCACATGTCACATTTGCTCAATCTGATTGTAATCATCCTTAAATCCTCTGTCATATTTAGGATATTGCTCATAATGACATGTCAATTAAATGCTAATTACAACTTTCAAAGCGAGTAGACCGCCTAATTCCAAGAATAATTCGTGAGGATTCCTCTTTTGTCATTATACCCCGTGCAAAGCATGGCCATAGAATGGAATCTGGGGGAGTGTTCTAAAGCAAGAGACACCATGAAATAAACATCGATGTAGAAAAAAAAACGAGTCAACAGATAACATGTAATTCAGACACAATTTCAAAATTAATTCGAAATTCAATGATCTGCTGGACGTTTATTTGGCTTTATCTCGTTCTTGGCCGATTTGATAAGAAATAAATAGGCATTCGCATTTTTATCGCTGTTCATGAAAACGACATACAGCATATTTCGCTACGGTACTCCTACGTGAGTAGGAGGAAAGCATCTTACCTGTGCCGTCTAACCTTGCCTGGCCGCCAGATGTGTTATTGTGGTAGGACGGCAGGTACGGGCTGTGGTGGGGGTGGCTCACGTAGGAGTACGGTAGCGACCTGTTGTAGGAATTGGTGCCGGAGTACGAAGAGTTATCGTGCTGATGGTGAGCTGGGTGCGACCCGGAATGGAGACAGTGCAGCGGGTAGTGGCTGGCGGCCATGGACGGAGAGCTCTGTTGTGAGTGAGACTGCTGACCAAACTCCATGAAAGCTGACTTTGACGAGTCTTGAGCCTCCAGACCGTCAGCCATCGTAGTCATGGTCATCATCAAATTTTCTACCTTGAGAGCACTCACCCCCTCTCTCAAGTCCAAATGGGTTTTCTCGCTGTGTTGTTGTCTCTCTCTTCTCAACGGACAGATATTGTCCCATTAACACCTGAATTTCTCAGTTTCTTCGATTTTTTTCCTCCTCTGATTTTCTCGCTCGGTATGGCGCAAAGTGGGCATAAGTTAAGGCAGAGATTTAAGGTGGATTCTGTTAAAATTGAATCCTTGCTTCCAGACTTGATGCAGACACTACAAGTAAAATGGTTTGTCTCCAAAGGGCAGCGCCTTCCGATTGGTCATTCAACCCAACGTCATCAGTTGTGTGCTTCACGGAGACTTCATCGCAAGTTAACCCACCTTACCAACTCCCACCGCAGCCACAACTAGGATAACCTAATTCCTACTGACAATAGTCAAACGCAAGAAGCTTGTATAATAATTATAGAAGCCCTTTGGAATAGTCAATTTGTTTAAGGATTAATCCTCAACCCAAAATTACGCACAGCCCACGGTTTGATTTAGCCTAACGAACGAATATAATTTTGAACACACCATATCACCACCCTGGAAATATACTGACACAATTTCCATACTGTCGTAATGATTAGGTTATTCAAAGAAAATGACATGCAACAAATCAACAAGATGACAACAACGATGCAATTCTATTGCAGGAAAAGTGGATGTCGTGGTTAACCGATTGTATCCTTTATTCAGTAGGCCTACACTCTTAGAAAAAAAGGTTCTGGATAGAACCAAAACGGATTCTATTCCTTGCTTCATATATGGCACCCCTAAATGTTCGATATAGAACCTCATGTGTTCTTCTTCACTGAACCAAAATTGCTTCCACATAGAACCCTTGGATTCCATATAGGGTTCTATACGGAACCAATTTCGGTTCTATATATAACCTAAAGGGGTGCCATATATGAAACAAGCATAGAACCTTTTGTGGGTTCAATTCATATATTTCAATTCAGTTATTTCTAAGAGTGTATAAAATACATGCAAATTATACAGTTTGCGGTTTGGCAAAATCTGTTGCAATATAAACTATCAATGCAAATGCAATAAAACGGTCTTTAAATTTACTTTCACATAGGCACATTATTTATTTTTTCATTATCGTCAACACGTTTTTTCCCAAAGTGTGGCATTCATTTATTTCAAAATGGTGATGAAAAAGCTATTATTGTCGCAATCATTTAAAACCAAAACCTCTTTGATTAAACACCCCACATCATTCAAATTGGAGCTATAAAATTAAGAACAATTCGCCTGTAATGATTATGGACTGGGTTTATTTTGGGAAGGTGGAATAAAACTGTATATAGCATAAATTATCCCCTAATTATACGCCAGTGTCGCCCTCAATTATCCTCTTATCAAAAATGGTTGTCTAAATGCAGCGTTTAGTTTCAATTTTCTCCATTTCTATAACAAGAACTTGGTACCTTGCTATTATTGCCAGGCTTGTTATTTACTTTGTGGCATTTAAAAAGTGCACAACCCAGCCGGATAATCATTTTCCAGCAGTGGACCAAGCGAGAAGCACAGAGACAGTTGTTAGAGATGAAATATATGAAATGCCTTTTGATACTGGATTTTAAACCAAGGCCTTCATTAAAAAAACGAGACGTTTTAGGATACCTCTATATGGACATCATATCGGTAAGAGACCCCAGAGAAAGACATGTCTTCTGCATGATAGATTTGACAATTTTTCGTATTTTTCTTGGTAAAGGCTATATGGGAATTTATGTATTTATTCAGATAAATTAAATCAGGTAGGAATCAATGCAATTCTTAGTAACGTAAATAAGGGAATTAGAACAGGCTTTACCAGAGATATAACAGCCTAGACGTCGCCACCCCTTAATGCCTCATCCCGAGTTTCACCTCAACACGCAGGACAGAAACCAGATCCATACCTTATCTAATCGGATTTGAATGGCACAAGCCAAACATTGAGTGGCTTCCCCGTGCTGTTGCTTCACTATCTCTGTATACTTTATTAGTTAAGACATTATAATTCATTACCTTTTGGAGAGACCGAAGCATCACCTACCTACCGTGACAGTTGTATGACCTCCGAACATGTTTTCTGTGAAATGTGGAAATGTAACGTATAGTGAGTGTCCCGCAGGCGTGATAGGAAGCTGTACACCAGCAGAGCTTATTGAGGTGATGAAAATAATGAAAGATCACTGGAATTTTTTGCTTGGAGGTAGGCTATAGTTTTTTGGGGGGAAACATAACATTTCAAATATGATGATGTGGTGCAATTATACTTCTAAATAGTAAGCTATAAATTTAATGTATACAATTGCTATAATCATCATTGTTTTCAGATTAAGTATATATGCTTATATTGATACTGAACAATTTCATAAAGTATACATACATACATTCATACAGTACCAGTCACCTATTAATTCAAGATTTTTTCTTTATTTTTAAAATGTTCTACTTTGTAGAATAATAGTGAAGACATCATAACTATGACATAGCACATGTGAAATCATGCATTCACTAAAAAAGTGTTTAAAAAAATCAAAATATATTTTAGATTCTTCAAAGGAGCCACCCTTTGCCTTGATGGCAGCTTTGCACACTCTTGGCATTCTCTTAACCAGCTTCACCTGTAATGCTATTCCAACAGTCTTGAAGGATTTCAAACATATGCTGAGCACTTGTTGGCTGCTTTTGCTTCACTCAGCGGTCCAACTCTTACCAAACCATCTCAACTGGGTTGAGGTTGGGTGATTGTGGAGGCCAGGTCAGCTGATGCAAGAGTCCATCATCCTCCTATTTGGTCACAGCCTGAAGGTGTGTTGGATCATTGTCCTGTTGAAAAATAAATGATAGTCCCACTAAGCGCAAACCAGATGGGATGGCGTATTGCTGCAGGATGCTGTGGATGCCATGCTGGTTAAGTGTGCCTTGAATTCTAAATAAATCACAGTGTCACCAGAAAAGCTCCCCCACACCATCACACCTGCTCCTCCATGCTTCACGGTGGGAACCACACATATGCAGATCATCCGTTCACATACTCTGCGTCTTACAAAGACACGGCGGTTGGAATCAAATTTGGATTCATCAGACCAAAGGACAGATTCCCACCGGTCTAATGTCCATTGCTCGTGTTTCTTGTCCCAATAAAATGTCTTCTTATTATTATTGTCCTTTAGTAGTGGTTTCTTTTCAGCAATTCAGCCTGATTCAGCAAGTCTCCTCTGAAAAGTTGATGTTGAGATGTGTTACTTGTGTTACTTGAACTCTGTGAAGCATTTATTTGGGCTGCAATCTGAGGCTGGTAACTCTAATGAACTTATCCTCTGCAGCAGAGGTAACTCTGGGTCTTCCTTTCCTGTGGCGGTCCTCGCTTGCCGATTTTTGGGACTGTACTTGAAGAAACATTCAAAGTTCTTGAAATGTTCTGGATTGATGGACTGTCAATTCACTTTGCTTGTTTGAGCTGTTCTCGCCATAATATGGACTTGGTATTTAACCAAATAGGCCTATCTTCTGTATACCACACCTACCTTGTCACAACACAACATATTGGCTCAAAGCATTAAGAAGGAAAGAAATTCCACAAATAAACTTTTAACAAGGCACTCCTGTTCATTGAAATGCATCCAAGGTGATTATCTCGTGAAGCTGGTTGAGAAAATGCCAAGAGTGTGCAAAGCTGCCATCAAGGCAAAGGGTGGCTACTTCGAAGAATCTAAAATATATTTTATATTTTGATTTGTTTATCACTTTTTTGGTTACTAGATGATTCCACATGCGTTATATCTGATGTCTTCACTATTATTCTATAATGTAGAAAATAGTAAAATAAAGAAAAACCCTTGAATGATTAGGTGTGTCCAAACTTTTGACTGGTCCTGTACATACATACGCAGCTAGATCACCCGTTATACAAGTCAGTATTCGACGTCCATCCATGTCTTAGGACCTCGGGCGATGACGTGGAAACCGGCCACTAGGGGCAACAGCGAGTGCTGTTACCTTCAAGTAGGGTTCGGTTTTGCTAGGGCCTTGTGGACTGGGATGGTGAATGGGCACAAGCATCTGCCTCTGATTCCAACATTTTGAGTCAATGCCTAAGCTTCAAATAAAACACTTCGAAATTTGACATTTGGAACAAATTTGAAATTTGAAGTTTGAGAAACATGGATGAATTTCTAATTCTGACATGAGACTGTGAGAGCACACATACATTCATACGTACACAGCTACATACACACATACAAACATGTACAAAATACATAGGCCAATTACATATGTTGCTCTCTTTTCAATACCTAAATGGCTATAGCTATTTCTATTTTGGGGCCTAATTCAGGGGAGATTATGCCTCAAATTGACCAAATGTTTATATTATAATGATCAAATGGCAGTTATGAAAAACTATTTTAGCTTTGGCCTGAGTAGTAGGTGATTGAACTTCAGCTTGAAATCAATGGTTGTGTTGATTTACAGAAGTGGTCTTTAATTCAAGCTGTCCTACAAACGGTAATAGATCATTCTCTAAAATCACTCAAACGTCAAACCACTGGGAATAGGCATGGATTCCTAAACTGGAACTGCATGGGCTATGAGTTACTTGCACAAAAAGTCTGCCTTTTAGAGAAACATAATGCACAATATGAATAGCCTATACAACACATTTTAAAATGAATACTATAGCCTACTAATAATGATACTAATACTACAAATATTAATACTACCACTAAGACTAATAATAATGATAACAGTGGTTGCTATCAACCATTATTACTGAGGTAAAGGCCTATTGCCTTATAAGTCTCTTCGAAAAGGAACTGTGTGTGTGTGAATGCGTACATGTGTGTATGACTATGGCTGCCTGTCTTTATGCTAGCCTGTCGCATCTGTGTGTGTCTGCGCGTGTGTGTGTGTCTCTATGTCTTTGTGTCACATGTGTTTGTGACGATTTTCTCTGTGTTGAACATATCGACATATGTTTAATCGTAATTGAGCGTTAACATGTAGCCCGCAGAAAACACATTCATATCTCTGCAGAGTCACCTCCTTGATTGTAGAGCTCTGTTTTCATAAACGTTTGGGACGTGGGGACTTGCCAGTCTAGTCCAGCAGAAGCATTTAAAAGTGTCTCTCTTCTCCAGAACTCAAACCCATAGGCTCTTCACAGACTTACATGCGTCGATGGATTTCCACCACTACTTTGTGAGGGAAGTGGCGAGGGGAAAGCGAACGCAGATAGATACCACACGCAGCTGTCTAAAATGGGTCACCGAAACACAGCTGTCTAACAACTGTAATATCAATCAGAAGGAGAGCAATGAGCATCCGCAGTCCCCCAAACATCACCAGACGGCGTTCCTTGTTTGCTCATAGCAGAGCTAGGCTAACCCTTCACCAAAACCTACGCACTTTTACGCACAACGACTCTGGTAAAAGCTTGGAACGTAAATCATCCAGGCATCCATATAGAGTATACAGTATTACGGTCACAATAACAAAACATTGCTGTTTATTTACATGTTAAAATGAATAGGCTACACCAAACTAGCGTTAAAACAGCAACGTTTTTCTACACTTAATGGCAAAATGTGTAGATATGCATGAAATTAACTCTACAACTTTAATATTTTGGGCAACTGCGGCCCCTCATGAGTTCAGATATTTTTGTGTCCTCCAACCCCATCAAAGTTGCCCATCCCTGTGTTACACTCACTGATCTGACTCATTTCAATTGAAGCCAAGGGATCTTTCTCAATCATCAGTCATATAATACAAGGAAGACTCAACCCAAACATTACGATTTCTATAAGAGCATAACAACAGGATAGGTAGTTGAAGGTGTAGGCTACAACTATGGACTGACTGGCAATTAGTGTGGTCGAAAAAAAACTCGTTTTGGCCTCAATTATTAAACATTAACAAGGAGCTGCACCATTACCCTCTATAGTCAAATTGATTTTATTCAACACAGTCCAAACTACTGCACTTAAAGGTGACTCACACACACAAACCACATTTTTTAATTAAGCTCGCCTGTTTCTTCTTCTCGCCATCTCTGGAACCACTCGATGTTTACTTTTTTAATGATTACTCCGTTGACTGAAACAGCCTGAAGCTAAGACCGATCTTTGGAAACAACGAACGAACAACTAAGAAACACCATTAAAGCGATTTTCTGAGAATTTTCTCCAAATTGTGAATGACCGAAACACTCCGAATACATTGTTTTGTTGAGGTTATTCATGGTCAATATGAGAAAGTGGTCACTACATGAACACCATTTGTTAGGTGCCAACCCAACACCTAACAAACAAGCATTTTTATCAAATTCATTTATCATGAGGTTGACTTTCTCCCTGATGGTTTATATCAAGTAAATGTCTATCTAACAGTAAAAACATAGCCTATACTGAGGATAAACGTTTACTTATTGTAATGGTCATATTGGTTATGCGAATACAAACCCATCTCACAATATGGCCTAACGTTATTTGCATAGTGTTTTTTTACAGGAAGAGCATAATGAGTCAGGCCTATCACTAATTTACAAATTGGACGATTTATTCCACCAAGATGTCTACGCAGCAATTAATCGTAATTAAGCTGCTGGCTGAGCCGAACACCTTTTATCTTCGACGGGGACAAATAAGAACACTGTGGCTTCCCTCTTGGTGCGTTTTCTCTCTCTCGATTTAATGCGCGGCATTATTAGGTCTGACAGCACACAGCTCGGGTTTGAAGGAGAGGATTTCCCCGAGAGATGACAGACAGGAAGGCCAGCAATCATGTATTTTTTTTTATCAGAATGTACTGTTCGATGCCGTTTATCCCTGATGATAGAAAAGTGTTATGTTGCCAGGACGCTGCTGTCGAAATAGAGGGCAAGAGCAACATTTCCATTTTCCAGTTTGAAAGCCATTAAAATGAATTAGTAAAATGGGAGGAAGAAGTCCTCCTGGTAAACAAAGGGGGACAAACAAAGTTTCCTTTTCTTGCCGTGAGCCATTTTTTCATTTCGTAATTTTTTCGTTTGCAGCCACAGCGGCAAGGCCTTCAGTTTAACACTTGCAAATCACATATCCTTCTAATATACTTCAAAGGCAATAGCTAAATTATCTTCAAACCTCCTGAAATATAATTGGTGTTATATGTCTTTTATCCTCTATATCCATACTGTAAATAGACGTTTCTTTGCCATTCTTGAAGAATAGTAAGCATGTAGCCTAGTATGTGCAACTTAAAAATGTCAACAATAAATGCAAAATATGGACACAATCACGTATAGGCCTGTAGACACTAACTTTTAAAATAGATACATCATAATATAACTCAGCTGAATGATGAGCAACATCTCAAAACTGCAGCTTCTGGCTTTGGTCTGCATTGGCACAATTTGTCAGATGAAACATGCAGTGGAGTTGAATGATAGGTTGGCATGTCATCTCGCACATAGAGGCCACTGTTGTTTAGGCGTGCAGAGGCCAAATGACATATTTGGGGGGGGATCCCATGTGTGCGAAAATCCTAGAAATGTCAATGGTGCCCTAAAAGTCACGGCTACATTCATTTTGTAATGCCTCAATAGTGTTATCACTGTTGTAGTCTACAGCCCAAAACAATATATACATATTCACAATTTCACATATATTCACATAGAATTGCTATCGAATACATTATTTGCTATTATTAATATAGGCTAATTATTTTATACATAAGATTACATCAGAATAATTACACTGTATTATGACATTATTACATATGATAGTTGTTAGACCCCGCACGCAAACGCACACGCACGCACACACGCACACACATTCACACGCACACACACCGACACAGGTGACAAAGCAGAAGTCATGTGACAATAACAGGCCTATTTGCATGTAGGCTCCCCGTGTAAACGTTTTTCTGGTTTGAATTTAGGCTAATATGGTACTGCAACTGATCATATTTGAAGAACCCTTTAATCCGCGCAGACTACGATACTGCACCTTTGATCTCCAACTATAAAACAAAAACATCGACATATTCATCTCGGAGATCCCGCGGCGTGGCCTTCCAATGAAGAGGAGTTATTGTGCACATTTGAGTCTGAACAGGCAGGTGGCTATAACTCCAACAGAGTATTATTATAAAGTTGTCCGCAATGCCATCTCTACTCCATACTGCGATGTAAATTACAATCACTGGAGTGTATTAATAGTTAATACACTGTGCAGCATGGCTCATGGTGCGAGAGACAATACTTCTATGACAAATCATGGGATGCTAAATTGGGGTCATGAGCTGGTAATTCACGAGATAGATAGATCAGTGCACACTTTAGGGTTTGATAAAGTAAGGTCTGCTGTCCTCATCTCAGAAAATCGAAGTAATTACA
The DNA here is from genome assembly GCF_036934945.1 of Oncorhynchus masou masou. NCBI lineage: Eukaryota > Metazoa > Chordata > Actinopteri > Salmoniformes > Salmonidae > Oncorhynchus > Oncorhynchus masou. The sequence goes on from NC_088223.1 coordinate 18,294,244, forward strand.
TTTTTAGTAAATTCAAAACAAACGAATGGGTAACAAACTTTCGGAAGAGCGATATGGAAAACTATGAAACGTATTTATGCAATTTAGTTGATGGGGACTGGGATAGTGCACATAAATAAATCAACATTTCAGTTTTCACATCAGTGTGCTGTAGTTTTTTTTTAAACAACTAGGCCCAATTCACAGTCGCTGGGCAGGTAAAAAACAACAACAACAAAAACATTTAAAACCTTTAAATTCTTACTAGAAAGTTATCATAATCAGTTTTTCATCATATTCATAATTTAGCTAAATGTTGATATGACTGAGTTGCTTGTGCATGCATGTCGGCTGATGGGTAAAATCCTCTAGCCTGCACCACGCTGTTGTGGGTGAAGTAACCTACATCACGCTGTAACCACTGGAAGGGATAAGTGAACGGATGTAATGTAAAAAACCTCAGACCTAATGACATATGTGGCACACAGTACGGAACATAAACATATTACACTATTCAGTAGAGAGGATAACGGCTAACAGACCGTTATGCAAAATTACTATGAGAATCGCATTTCTGTACATTTTCAGAAAAAAAGGAGCTCACAATGCGCTTCTAAAAAGTAAAATAAGGAATATTCCTGTGGTTGGGAAAGGCTTACATTTGAAAATTAAAAATATTTCAACAAAATTGAGGGAAATTTAAGTCCTTTATGCAACAGACAGAACAGGAGTTGCACATAGCAGAAAACACAATTCACAATCAAATTTGAGCAAATTGACCTACATTTGCTTAAACAAGAGAACTTGCACTGACTAAAGTGGGAACCATTGAGGAAGTGGCACACACAATGCATTTATGCCTATAACAAAAGGAGCATGTAATTTAAGAGCACAGAGTGACCTGAGGCGGAAAAAAGCAAAGAAAAAAAATTCACACCTGGTCATGTGCACTGTGACTGACAGCCCAACTCATTCACTGGGCTGCCATGGTTCTCATAAAAACCACAATGCAGGAGTTGTCAGATTATATTTCCTAACTATTGTCTACACCGCCCCCTAAAACACCTACCTGAAACTGCATTTTGAACAAGGGGTTTACTCATGGCCAATGTTTTGTAAGCTGAATTAAAGTTACCATAGCTTTGATTGCAAAATGCATTTATTGTTTTCACGCACATTCTAGGAGAAATAGTCTTATTTGTCCATATCCCAATGTTACAGTAAAATGCTAAATATACATTTTCCTAAAAGACATAAGCCACAACTAAATGGATGGAGGTAACAATACATTAATATACAGCCTAATATTCATCTTTATAGAGGTGGGTTAACTGGACTAAACATGATCTGGAGAAAACATGTTCAATCGAGATTAAGGTTTTGTCGTTCATTAACTGAATGAACAACAGAGGCAAAATGCAGTATGAAATAGTTTGGGGATTGGACTCATCTCTGAGCTCGGAGCCAGATGCTGTTATGGCAGGTCGTCCTATGAGGGGCAGCTGGCATCGAATCCCCCCGCGCTGGGAGAAAGGAGTTCCAGTGATGGGCCTTAGATGGTGATGGTGGTGGGGAGGTGGAGGGTAACTTTTCCTGTAATGCAGCAAGTAAGAAAACATGGGTAAATTTGACATATAAATACATTCCAAGATGTATGCCCATTGGTCGACAGAGAGAAAGGTGATAATTGCAAAAGTGTGACCATTGGTTAAACAGCAAGTGTGAGGAATGTGCATTATTGTGCCTTGCTTATAGGGTATATAAGGTATTATATGTGAATGACATTCTGCACGTGGCTAATATTGAAAGAGGAAGAGAGACTTGATGCTATGCAGATGATAACGTTTGTAAACACTTATGTACTTATGTATGCCACAATGCCTGTAGAATAGGAAACTATGTTCATTATATTATGCCTTTTTTTATTTATTTATTTTTATTTCACCTTTATTTAACCAGGTAGGCTAGTTGAGAACAAGTGTTCATTTGCAACTGCGACCAGGCCAAGATAAAGCATAGCAGTGTGAACAGACAACACAGAGTTACACATGGAGTAAACAATTAACAAGTCAATAACACAGTAGAAAAAAAAGGGGAGTCTATATACATTGTGTGCAAAAGGCATGAGGAGGTAGGAGAATAATTACAATTTTGCAGATTAACACTGGAGTGATAAATGATCAGATGGTCATGTACAGGTAGAGATACTGGTGTGCAAAAGAGCAGAAAAGTAAATAAATAAAAACAGTATGGGGATGAGGTAGGTGAAAATGGGTGGGCTATTTACCAATAGACTATGTACAGCTGCAGCGATCGGTTAGCTGCTCAGATAGCAGATGTTTGAAGTTGGTGAGGGAGATAAAAGTCTCCAACTTCAGGGATTTTTGCAATTCGTTCCAGTCACAGGCAGCAGAGTACTGGAACGAAAGGCGGCCAAATGAGGTGTTGGCTTTAGCGATGATCAGTGAGATTGTTGCGGAATAGAAAGCCGACTCTTGATTTGATTTTCGATTAGAGATGTTTGATATGAGTCTGGAAGGAGAGTTTACAGTCTAGCCAGACACCTAGGTACTTATAGATGTCCACATATTCAAGGTCGGAACCATCCAGGGTGATGATGCTCGTCAGGCATGCGGGTGCAGGCAGCGATCGGTTGAAAAGCATGCATTTGGTTTTACTAGCGTTTAAGTTGGAGGCCACAGTTGGAGGCCACGGAAGGAGTGTTGTATGGCATTGAAGCTCGTTTGGAGGTTAGATAGCACAGTGTCCAAGGACGGGCCAGAAGTATATAGAATGGTGTCGTCTGCGTAGAGGTGGATCAGGGAATCGCCCGCAGCAAGAGCAACATCATTGATATATACAGAGAAAAGAGTCGGCCCGAGAATTGAACCCTGTGGCACCCCCATAGAGACTGCCAGAGGACCGGACAGCATGCCCTCCGATTTGACACACTGAACTCTGTCTGCAAAGTAATTGGTGAACCAGGCAAGGCAGTCATCCGAAAAACCGAGGCTACTGAGTCTGCCGATAAGAATATGGTGATTGACAGAGTCGAAAGCCTTGGCAAGGTCGATGAAGACGGCTGCACAGTACTGTCTTTTGTCGATGGCGGTTATGATATCGTTTAGTACCTTGAGTGTGGCTGAGGTGCACCCGTGACCGGCTCGGAAACCAGATTGCACAGCGGAGAAGGTACGGTGGGATTCGAGATGGTCAGTGACCTGTTTGTTGACTTGGCTTTCGAAGACCTTAGATAGGCAGGGCAGGATGGATATAGGTCTGTAACAGTTTGGGTCCAGGGTGTCTCCCCCTTCGAAGAGGGGGATGACTGCGGCAGCTTTCCAATCCTTGGGGATCTCAGACGATATGAAAGAGTGGTTGAACAGGCTGGTAATAGGGGTTGCGACAATGGCGGCGGATAGTTTCAGAAATAGAGGGTCCAGATTGTCAAGCCCAGCTGATTTGTACGGGTCCAGGTTTTGCAGCTCTTTCAGAACATCTGCTATCTGGATTTGGGTAAAGGAGAACCTGGAAGGGCTTGGGCGAGGAGCTGCGGAGGGGGCGGAGCTGTTGGCCGAGGTTGGAGTAGCCAGGCGGAAGGCATGGCCAGCCATTGAGAAATGCTTGTTGAAGTCTTCGATAATCATGGATTTATTGGTGGTGACCGTGTTACCTAGCCTCAGTGCAGTGGGCAGCTGGGAGGAGGTGCTCTTGTTCTCCATGGACTTCACAGTATCCCAGAACCTTTTGGAGTTGGAGCTACAGGATGCAAACTTCTGCCTGAAGAAGCTGGCCTTAGCTTTCCTGACTGACTGCGTGTATTGGTTCCTGACTTCCCTGAACAGTTGCATATCGCGGGGACTATTCGATGCTTTCGCGGGGACTATTCGATGATTACTGTATGAAGTTAAAGCGAGCTAGCCATTCAGACCAGCCTTACTGTATGAAGTTAAAGCCAGCTAGCCATTCAGACCAGCCTTACTGTATGAAGTTTAAGCGAGCTAGCTATTCAGACCAGCCTTACTGTATGAAGTTAAAGCGAGCTAGCCATTCAGACCAGCCTAACTGTATGAAGTTAAAGCGAGCTAGCCATTCAGACCTGCCTTACTGTATGAAGTTACAGTGAGCTAGCCATTCAGACCAGCCTTACTGAATGAAGTTAAAGCGAGCTAGCCATTCAGACCTGCCTTACTGTATGAAGTTAAAGCGAGCTAGCCATTCAGACCAGCCTTACTGTATGAAGTTAAAGTGAGCTAGCCATTCAGACCAGCCTTACTGAATGAAGTTAAAGCGAGCTAGCCATTCAGACCTGCCTTACTGTATGAAGTTACAGTGAGCTAGCCATTCAAACCAGCCTTACTGTATGAAGTTAAAGCGAGCTAGCCATTCAGACCAGCCTTACTGTATGAAGTTAAAGCGAGCTAGCCACTCTGACCAGCCTTACTGTATGAAGTTAAAGCGAGCTAGCCATTCAGACTAGCCTTACTGTATGAAGTTACAGTGAGCTAGCCATTCAGACCAGCCTTACTGAATGAAGTTAAAGCGAGCTAGTCATTCCGACCAGCCTTACTGTATGAAGTTAAAGCGAGCTAGCCATTCAGACCAGCCTTACTGTATGAAGTTAAAGCGAGCTAGCCATTCAGACCTGCCTTACTGTATGAAGTTAAAGCGAGCTAGCCATTCCAACCAGCCTTACTACTGATTGAACCATTATAAACTACATTTGACTTTCGGAGCTCTGGATCACAGAACAAGGAGAGCATTAGTTTTATGGTCACTCTGGAACATAATTTGTATTGTATTAATAATTTAGTTATTAATGCATTGCCTTAGTACCCAAGCTCATATTTCCATTAGTTCCAACTGCCATTTTCAAGTTGAGGGCTTTAGACTTTTAGACTTCTGGCCATTTGACCCAACTAGCCAATCATTGTGATCAGTGTGCTTTGAAATGCAACAAACCTCACCAAAGGGCTAATTCAAAATACTCAAAAGAGACTGAATGGGTGCTCAACTAAGGACCAAAGACCTTAAATCATGACTACAATTACCCAAAAGTCAATGATGCAACAACAACCAAAAATGACTCACACACCTCTCTCATATCAAATATTTCAATACTACATACATGTAGCTATGACACCATTGGTCTCCATTGGGTTGAAACATGAGTGGTTGCATTGGATCAACCTGCAAACTAGATACTATCCTGCTGCATTCAACAAATTGGTGACCATTTGTCCTTGTATTCAGAGTGGGGTATACTGTATTATATAACCTTTAAAGCTAATACCAGTCCAGCTAGATGTAAAGAAAGCCAGCCAACTTTTGATATGGAGTAGGAGTAAGCAATGTCTAACCACATTTATTAGGGCTGGTTGTTTTTCCTGTCACGTGAGTTCTGTCATCATGATGGCAATCACGTCCAATTGCAGCTTCAATCATGAAATCTTTAGAAGTCAGAGTGTTTTCACATTTTCTTAAATGAATTGACCGTTTTACAAAATAAATATTGAGCACAACTCCACTTGAATTTGAACAAGAACAATGAGGGGTGAAATCGTTACAGGAAATTCAATGATTGAAATGGAACAAAGACATTTTGTTGTTTCAATATCATGACATAAGAAGATAAATGGCAAATACTTCAATCAAATTGTATGATTAACTGTTTGTATTGCATTTCCCTCTCCTCATTGTTGTTTCACCATCTCTCCACTCTCTCTTCTCTCCGTTTCAACCCCGGAATGTTTATAATTAGTTCTACCCCACTACCACCACCACTGCCTGTCACACTCCCAACCCTATATTTCTCTTTCTCTTCATCACCCAATCCTCCTATCCCTCTCTTTTCTCCCATCTCCATCCTATTTCTCTTCCAACCACCCCCTCACCCCCCTCTCCATCTCCTCCTCCTCACCTTGCCCCCTCTTTCTCTCTCCCACTCTCACCCAGACCTCCTCGCCCCTCACTCCCTCTCTCGCTCTCTCACTCCATCCCCCACCCCCCCTCTCTCTTGTTGGTTTCCACAGCTGCAGAGAGTGAGGGGAGAGATGACCGACCAGAGAATTGGCCCTTCGGAGAGCGGCGGGCCATCCTGATGCTATTAGGCTCGTGGCTAATAATAGGCGTTTCAATCCGGGAGGAGATCAATCAGGGGGAATCATGGGGAATGTTCGGAGCAGCGCTTTTACACATCAGCCCAGATGGATGAAATTACACTTGTCTGTTTTTAGTTGCATTACTCCCAAATTGGTTGTCTACTTTTTTTCTCTCACTTATTCTCTCTCTGCCTCTCCGTCCTTCCTCTCTCTCTTTCTTTCTCCACTCATTCATGTGTCACTGGGCTACTAAAAGGATTCAGGCGCAAAATTCCCTGTCATTTCTGTCTTGTCCTTTGCTTAGCCGCACTCTCTTTCTCAATTCTCTGTCACTTGCATATGGACTTAGCTGACATCACTTGAGGTCTCGTCTTATATGCTGTTTTGCTTCCAGTACTTCCTGGGTTAGGTGCAATGCTATTCTTTGTAAAAATGAACATTTTAGTAAAAAATAAAATGATTTGCACAGTGAAAGGATAAGTATTGAATCCATGAATAACGAGTAACAAATATCCTTATTTCAGTACACATTTGAATGCAATATTGCGTCTATTCTACTACCACATATACTTTCAATCTATTTGTGTAGGTCTGTGTAGAATGAAGACACACTATTTTCAGACATGCTTTTTCTTTTAATAATATTACATCTCCTGAAATGCATTGAATGTAATATTTAATATTTCAATCTAATAGTATTAAATCTAAATAAATAGTTCAGAAAATAATGTGATACTCAGTTCTCTTTACTAAGACTGGGCATGTTGGGTCCGTGTGTTCTGTGGTTCTATACGTGAACAAAGACAACAGTGGGGCAATGGAAGCAGACTGAGGACTCTTGACTGGAACAAAGGACAACTCCAAAGGTACCAAACATTATGCATACCAATGGTAGAGACATAACAACGAAGATAGATCAATATCAGGTACACACAAAGATGGAGATCTACTGTATATGACTTCCTCTATCCCTGTAGAGGGAGAACAACTCTCTTGATATTCATGAGAGTGGAAGTATGCGTGCTATGCCATGTGTAATTTCCAGCCTCCCCAAACTCCGACCTTTACAGAATGTTCAGTGGCAGCTCGGGGCAGTCAGAGAGGTGAAGTACTGAGGGCTCATTTGAAGGCAGTGCATAACAGCTATTTGTGTCACTGATTTCCACCTTTGAACGTTTGACAGCCTGAAATGTTTAGTGTTTACAATAGCTCCCTAGCAACTTGTCTTGAAGTTGACAATTTCCCCGCTGATGTGTCTCTCTCCTTGTCAGCATTTTGATACCGATAACTTAAAGAAACTGAGCCGTTGCTTACTGTATGTAAGGGGAAACGATAACTATAGCCTACCATAGTTACACCGGCATGATAATCCCGGTGAGAAGGCACTCCGTAAAGTAACTACCCTAAATAGGCTTGTCCCAGTGAGAAGGCACTCCGTAAAGTAACTACCCTAAATAGGCTTGCAGGGGGGACGTTTTCCACCATTAGAAAATCAATAGCGGCCTTCTGTGTCGGGTCTCAATGCCTACAGAGAGAACCCCTGATTTGGAGATGTTCCTCTGTATCTGATTGCACAACACAGAGACAGAGATTTCTGCATCACTGAGAACACTGTCCACAGAAAGGGTCCTTTGACTGAAAGCTTCGGTGACCAGGGGGAGGAAATCATCGCCCTCTCAGAGAGTGTCTCCTTAGCAACGGGGAGAGAATTAACATTGACATCCTGACTTCCAAGCAAAACTAAGCTTCTGCTAGTTGAGATTTCCTTGGTGAGCATAAGAAATGTTCAAAAAGCCGACATAAAAGCCACACATGTCTTCCATTTATATTGAAATTAGTTTTATCTCTGTTGTGTGCTGGAGTGAATACAGAGAGTCTTAATGTATGTATTTTGCTCGTTTTACTGTGCCTCACATTTCCCCGGCTCTCCTCTGTGACTCCGTGTTTGCCTCCCACTGCGGTAAACACGACGTCGCTATGATAGTGAATGCATTTCAGAGAGCTCAAAACACCACCGCTGGTGAGACGACACTCCTTATCTCACAGACCACACGCACACACACACACGCATGCACTCACACACGACAGCAGCATTTCCCAGGGCCTCTGAGGCATCCTGGTCTCCTACTGTTGCAGGGGCTTATTCTGTCATCACCAGGCAGGAAATAGGGTGGGCGGCAGTCTGCCTGGGGTGAGCTTTGGCAGCGCAGACCAGAAGCGAGCTGTTTTGGTTAATAAAAATGAAGCACAAATTGTGTGTTGCTTGTAGGCCCTGTGCAAAGGAAGAACAGCGAGGTGCTTCCTCCCATTAAGATCTAGGCAACCAGGCAGGGAGAATAGTGTGGAAGGTAGCTAAAGTAAGTGTGGATATATTAAAAAGTAATGAGGAAACATGGAGAAGAGGGTCAGAGGTCATCGCTTGGCTCCAGAGGCCTGGCGGCGGAAAAGCTTTCAACAGCGTTACACGATGGGCTTGTCCTCCTCATTTGAAGTGTGAGGGAGAGATGGAGGTCAACAATGTTACACGTAGCAACAGTTGCTAAGACTAGCTATGAGAGAGGCTTATTCAGTTTTTGTAATATGCACAGTTATTGCTATATCACCTGAGGAAGTATAAATAGGTGGATAGAACTAATATGTCTGTTTTGTATATCAATTATCATCACATTCGTGACAATTTCACATAATTTTCTAATTATCATGATATGCCCCAAACTTGAAGACTATGGAGATACTGTTGATGACTAAGGGTTTGATAATCTGAATCTTCATCTGGATAATGTTTTAGCGTATCATGCATGGTAATGAAATTATTAAAACAAAGTGAAACTGATATTTTGAATTTGAGGCATAGGCTTTATGTAAAATAGATCCTGCCAAACATGTAATAATGCTGCACCCCAAAAAAATATGACATAAAAAGCTAAATCCATACTACCTTTCACTTTCATGGCCTTGGCCCTATACATCCAGACAATCCTACCCACAATCCATCACACAGTGCATAATTGATCTAATTGAGACGCTCAAACCCAATCAAACACAAGCATCATTCAGCAGCACATCCTCCTAAGCATGTGGAGAATCGACAGAGACACACCTAACATCAGTGAGAAGCCAACCCTCCAGTGGCTGATGCCTCATCCAGCCATCACATGTCATGATGCACTGCTCCAGAAGATGAGGATGAATGTTCTAGAACCACTCAGTCCCTCCTCAGAACCCTCCCTCTGGCATTCAGCTATTGATGAGGCTCTATGGAGTCACCTAATGGAATGCCATGGCAACAACACCTGGTAAGAGTTCATCCAACCAACCCCTTCACTTCTCCTCCTCCACCCCCCTACTACCCCTCGCCTCCCCCACTGAGATAACTGAAAACGCTGGAACATATTTCCCTGAGACAGAAAGCTTTCCCTGTGAACAAATCATGTGTACGAGTCAGTCTAAATTAAGTGAAGTTTATGAGTTGCGGTCAGAAACATTTTCTCTCTCTCTATTTCTGTCTTTCTCTCTCTCTTTTTATGTTCTGCACAAAAACAGCAGCCAACATTTCTTTCCGCCATAGGGTTGGTTAGTTATTATAGAAAGCCATTTCCCCCCCCACATTGAATAGTCAATAAAGGGCGGCCGGTAGACCAGTAATCTGCAGCTCTCTGGAGAATGGAACAAGCGCCACCCAGGCCAAAACAAACCTGATGTGTCCCTTTGCCATTTGTCAACCTTGTCTTCTCAATAATATGTTTATTAGCCTTCTGTGCTGAATAAATCTACTGAAGCGTGGCCTGCTGCACTTGTGGTATTAATTAATCAACAAAAGACCCAGAGGAGGGGGAGGGTTCACCCGCATCCTATCAGAATCAGATGCTTCATAAACCTGCAGACTGAATCTTTGTTTGATGTAGAGTTGACCATCAATCAAATCCATTGATGAAGTACTGGAGTTGGGAGTGTTTCATTTTGGAGCCCGACCATAATACTTCTTCTGGAGTTGCTGCCAGACAGGAACAGTGTTAATAGTTGTAAGATACAGTAGCTGAGTACATACTGTACTGTTCTGATAACAGCTTGGATTAAAACTAGTACTTGAGAACTGGATCAACTGGTGACAGCTAGCCTCCTGAGGGACTAATCAGCAACATCTAAGGGACCAGAGGTAGTCCAAGGACCAGAGGTAGTCCAAGGACCAGAGGTAGTCCAAGGACCAGAGGTAGTCAAAAGACCAGAGGTAGTCCAAGGACCAGAGGTAGTCCAAGGACCAGAGGTAGTCAAAAGACCAGAGGTAGTCCAAGGACCAGAGGTAGTCCAAGGACCAGAGGTAGTCCAAGGACCAGAGGTAGTCAAAAGACCAGAGGTAGTCCAAGGACCAGAGGTAGTCCAAGGACCAGAGGTAGTCCAAGGACCAGAGGTAGTCCAAGGACCAGAGGTAGTCAAAAGACCAGAGGTAGTCCAAGGACCAGAGGTAGTCCAAGGACCAGAGGTAGTCAAAAGACCAGAGGTAGTCCAAGGACCAGAGGTAGTCCAAGGACCAGAGGTAGTCCAAGGACCAGAGGTAGTCAAAAGACTAGAGGTAGTCCAAGGACCAGAGGTAGTCCAAGGACCAGAGGTAGTCCAAGGACCAGAGGTAGTCCAAGGACCAGAGGTAGTCAAAAGACCAGGGGTAGTCCAAGGACCAGAGGTAGTCAAAAGACCAGAGGTAGTCCAAGGACCAGAGGTAGTCCAAGGACCAGAGGTAGTCCAAGGACCAGAGGTAGTCAGAAGACCAGGGGTAGTCCAAGGACCAGAGGTAGTCCAAGGACCAGAGGTAGTCCAAGGACCAGAGGTAGTCCAAGGACCAGAGGTAGTCCAAGGACCAGGGGTTGAGGGGCACTGACTACTAATTATGATGATTCTGGCTGCCTTCTGTCCTATATTTCTCCTTAGTCCATCTTCTTATCACTCTCTTTTTGTCTCTCTCTCATCTCTCTTTCTCTCTGGATAACCTTATTGTCCCCTTCTGACTGGGCTCCAGGCAGGTGAGTGAGGAGTGGGATTAAGTTGCTGATCTTGGATCAGTTTTGCATTTCCCCCGAACCAAACCATAACCATTTGTGGAGGAAATGCAAAACTGACCCAATATTAGGATCTAGGAGCAACTTCATCCCACTCCACACTCACCTGACTGGAGCCCAGACAGAAGGGGATAATAAGGTCATCAGTTAGGATTGGGGGAGGGGAAGCTGATCCTAGAACTGTACGAAGAGGAAACTTTACCTCAGAGCGGTGAGCGCTGCAATGGGAGGAGCCGCTTGGGTAGTGGTCTAGTCTGGACTGAAAACGTGTGTAAAGAAAGAGACAGTAGCCAGCCAAAAGAATGTTTAACAGTTGTTTCCAGGCCTGGAGCGGCAGAGTGCACTAATAGAGTGCAAAGTGCTGTGAGAGAAAGCTCTGTGTTAATGCACCAGTATCAGTTTCATCTGGATTTAATGCAAGAGACATTTGAAATATCTAAACTTAATTTAATGCACACCCATTCACCCATGGTAGACAATAGAGTGTAGAAATCGGACCAATGAGAATGAATCGGGGTCTGGGAATGTCCTGGCCACTTGACCTGACTAAGAAAAACTCCAGTTAAAGGCTATAACTAAAGCCATGAGTCTTTCTTGGTCTGATCACACGGTCAGGAGAAACATCAGACCATGAGAGTGACATACAGTATTTTTTTAATGCAACTTCCAAAAACAAGTCCAAGAAACAGAGAGAAAACCATGAAGCCTTATGTTAACCAAGGGAAGCACAATAGGCATGACGGCCTTAGTTGGTAGCAGACTATTTTCTAAGTCCCCTGCTGATTTGGCCTGTTCATAAATACAGCAGCTATCAAGAACTGGTTTAGCACCCTGTGATTAGTGGGCAGGTCCATGTTATGGTTTGGTCAAGCCCTTCTTCTCCATGTCTCAGGGTCTGGCATCAACGACAACACTCTTTTTGACACTCAAAACAAATAGAAGGAGCGCAAGGCCGCAAGGCTACCATTTCTGCTGCGCAGAGAACTTTCAAGCTACCGGCTCTTGCTAATTCAACTTAAAGACGAAGGGTCTGAGGCTTTAGGTGGCGAAGTGTCATAAATCATATTTTAGACTGTGTGAGGAATTCTGTTTTTATGGATTTCTGTTAGGATTATTGACCAACACAGACGGAGCCCTTTAAGAATAATTATTTTTTTCATCGCTCAAATGTCTCCAGTAAAGTTTGCAGCAGTCAGCAGCTAATTATTTATTCTAAATGAAGAGAGCTTTAGGACATATAGCTGGGTGGAGATTTAAATTGAGCTGTGGCTGCATTATACTGTGGCTCATAAAAAGCTAAGAAAAGCCATACATTTAATAACGTAATAGAGCCTTTTCTAATTTGTATGTACTGTATATACTGAAGGTAATCATGCTGCTTTTGCCATGATGACATTTATGCATTTACACTCATTAACACTGTGTGGAAAATATGTGCTTTATGTGCTTTGAAGGCCACGGCACTGTGCTGATGACAACAATGTTACTAATATTAAACCATTATGTCATAGTATCTTAAAATAAACTTGAAACTCAAGTAGAAGAAGCTATTTGAATGGAATGGATGCACGGTAACTTGGTCACAAGTGCCACGGTTTGTCTAAAGACCACACTCTTAGAAAAAATGGTTCCAAATGGGTTATTCATCTTTCCCCGTAGGAGAACCCTTTTTGGTTCCAGGTAGAACCCCTTTGGGTTCCATGTAGAACCCCCTGTGGAAAGGGTCTACCTGCAACCAAAAGGGTTTTACTTGGAACCAGAAAGGTTTCTACCTGGAACCAAAATGGTTCTAACTGGAACCAAAAATGGTTATTCAAAAGGTTCTCCTAAGGGGACAGCCAAGGATCCTTTCATGTTCTAGATAGCACCTTTTTTTTCCTAATAGTGTCCATGACCGTTCTTGGTATATTGGCATCCAATATAGTGATAACGTGTAGGCTTATATAGCAATGAAACACATTTACAGCTTAAGTATTTAGTTAATTCATGACTTTAGTATTGAGTTAAATCATGACTTTAGTATTGAGTTAATGCATGACTTTAGTATTGAGTTAATTCATGAGTTTAGTATTGAGTTAATGCATTACTTTAGTATTGAGTTAATTAATGACTTAATATTGAGTTAATTCATGACTTTAGTATTGAGTTAATTCATGACTTTAGTATTGAGTTACATCGTGACTTTAGTATTGAGTTAATGCATGACTTTAATATTGAGTTAATTCATGACTTTAGTATTGAGTTAATGCATGACTTTAGTATTGAGTTAATTAATGACTTAATATTGAGTTAATTCATGACTTTAGTATTGAGTTAATGCATGACTTTAGTATTGAGTTAAATCATGACTTTAGTATTGAGTTAATGCATGACTTTAGTATTGAGTTAATTCATGACTTAATATTGAGTTAATTCATGACTTTAGTATTGAGTTAATTCATGACTTTAGTATTGAGTTAATGCATGACTTTAGTATTGAGTTAATTCATGACTTTGAGTCTCTCGGTGACAAATTGTACATAATGTGTGAAAAGTTGTTTATTTAAGTGGTCTTATATACATACCAGTAGCAGCTTTCTATGTCTCGGTTTATGGAGGCATTAGAGTGTCTGGATAATATCTGGGAATTGTGGCACTCACTCAACGGTCACTAACACAGGAGCAAAATTCTACACACTCATGTATTCATATAACACAGCTCAATGTGACATTTCCAGAAAAAAACTTTTCCACCCTCTATGTAGTATGACATTTACTTATAAATGAGTTGTGTAGCATCTATGAAGGTCTTTTGAAGGGTTTATTAAGGCTTCATAAAAACTAAGTTGTTGTTGGTTTGCAGTGGGACCAATACATAAAGTCTTAAAGGGGCGGGAAGACTAGATGTAAAATCAATTGCCATATTCTGACAGGTAACCATTAGTAACACATCAATAAATCACTATACACTGTATATTCTAATGCATCCCCTTTTATGTTGGTCTTCTTCATGTCTGGAAGACGTTAGAATAGGAGGAGGAATATTCACTTGTCAAGGATGCTTCTGTTTTGGAGATGTGTTCAGAAAACTCAAGTCAAGGACTTGTTTTCCCTTTATATTGTGCAAATACATAGTTATGAGCAAGATGAGTGCAGCCCTAAATCTAATCAGGTTTACAGGTTATGCTGTAAGAATACAGTTTTGAAATATAAATAACGTTTACAGTGTGAACCAGAAAGACACTCAAATGCATTCCAATTCAAGCCTAGCCTCTCCCTTCGCAGGGATAATGTTATGTTTTACCTATCTCTGAAACCTGGGTACCTTTCTGATTAAACATGGCCTATTGCATATGAAATGCTGTGTATGTGAGTGGTGTAGAAATTGTGTATGTGTTGCAGGGCTCCACTTGTATGCGTGTGTGCGTGTGTGTGTGTGTGTGTGTGTGTGTGTGTATGTGTGTGTGTGTGTGTGTGTGAGAGAGAGAGAGAGAGAGGAGAGAGAGAGAGATAGAGAAAGCATGCCTGTGTGCATCGTGTGTGTGTGTGTGTGTGTGCATTGTGTGATTGTGTGTGTGTGTGTGTGTGTGTGTGTGAGAGAGAGAGGGAGAGAGAGAGATAGAGAAAGCATGCCTGTGTGCATTGTGTGTGCGTGTGTGTGTGTGTGTGTGTTTGTGTGTGTGTGCATCGTGTGTGTGTGCATCGTGTGTGTGTGTGTGTGTGTGTGTGTGTGTGAGAGAGAGAGATAGAGAAAGCATGCCTGTGTGCATTGTGTGTGTGTGCATCGTGTGTGTGTGTGTGTGTGTGTGTGTGTGTGTGTGTGTGTGTGTGCATCGTGTGTGTGTGTGCATCGTGTGTGTGTGTGCATCGTGTGTGTGTGTGTGTGAGAGAGAGACAGAGGGAGAGAGAGAGATAGAGAAAGCATGCCTGTGTGCATTGTGTGTGTGTGTGTGCATCATGTGTGTGTGTGTGTGTGTGTGTGTGTGTGTGTGTGTGTGTGTGTGTGTGTGTGTGTGTGTGTGTGTGCCTGTGTGCATCATGCATGTATGTGTGAGTATATGTGTGTGTGTGTGTGTGTGTGTGTTTGCGTGCACACATGCGCCTATGTGTGGTTTCTAAGAGCGATGTAGTGGGACTTCTGCCACGGGGTCTGCAGCAGCCAGGAGTAAAGAACGACCATGTAGTCACTCTGAAGGAGCCAGAACCGTTAATGAGCATTAAAAACCTCTTAACTATAATCATCCGGACCAAACTCCCAGAGGTAATGCTTATCACGTGCCCTCGACTGGCACCACCTTCACCCTAGCCACAGCCCAGCCAGCCACTCTCTCACCCAGGCCAGGGAGGAGGAGAAACGGGAATAGGGCCTTGGTGAAATACTTACAACATGCATCCTTCCTTCCTCTTTTCCCTTGAATGAATTACTGATCCAATACGGTTGGATAAGTGGAAGCCAGCGTTTCTCTACATATGGGGATTTTATTATATACAAGACGAAGGAATGATTAATATTCAAACATGTGGAGAGGGAAGGGGAGGACAGGGAGAGGAAGTTAGGATGGAAGACAAAGGAGAGAATAGAGAAAGACAAAAGAGGCAGATGTAACGTGAGGAAGGGCACAAAGACAAAAGAGGAAGGGATTACCTCTGAAAATGAGCTGCAGAGAGACACATTGTATGGGGTAATACGACACAATTCAAAATGTTTACACCCTTGACCAATATGTGCAAAAGGGACAAATGGCTGAAGGGGAGAGCTGATCTTAGTCACAATGACAGGTACCTCATGCACATGCTCAGTCACTCACACCAACCTGAGATTGGGATTTATTAGCTTCCAGCAGGAAATGAAACAATCCTTTGCTTACATAACCACCAAGAGAACGACCTTCATAAATGATCATGCATTAGCAGACGCTTCTGGTGTATACAAACTCACTCCATGCACTTGTCCCAAAAAAGCACCCTATTCCCTATGTAATGCACTACTTTTGACCAAGGTCTATAGGACTCTGCTCAAATGTAGTGCACTATATAGAGAATAGTGTGCAATTTGGGTTTCAACCCATCCCCTTCCTATTAGAGGAGGCGTGGGAACAAGGGGACAAACACTACTCTGTCCATTTGATTACAACAAATAAATACCTTGCTAGGCACAAGATGAGAGAAGGAGAAACCCTTTAGTCACAATTTATTCATACAGTAAATGTATGAATCAGAGCAAACCAAGGACATCTTTGTGAGTGAGGGATTTCTCTGCTGGAGCACCAACAGCAACAGCAGTAGTTACACTATTATATTTTCTGACATGCTTGTTCAAACTTTGTTTTACAGGCCTGACATGCACCCCAAAGTGCTACCTAATAAATATCTCCCCCCTTTTTTATGCCTGCTTTGAGGTAGCATTAATTATCCAGCCTCTGCACGCACTCCCCAATGACATATGTCCTGAGGAGAGCCAAACATAACACTGCCATGAAAGAAGACCCTGAGGGGAAAAATTGTACAGTGGGCCACAGCTTTTCTCAGATATTTAATTCAAGTGCGCTGTATTTACATGAAAAGAGCAGCACCATGCATGCCTGGTTCTCTGGTCTCTGGTCCTCTGGGTCTGGTTCTCTGGTTCTCTGGTCTCTGGTGGGGTCCCAGAGGAGTGCTTTAGAGGCCATGGCCTGGGGTGGTGGAGGAACGCAGGACAGAGCCACCTGTAAAGAGGGAAAGAGAGAGTTAGAAAGAGAGAGGGGGGGTAGAACTTAGAAAGAGAGAAAGACAGTACGAAAATGAAAGAGAGAGAGAGTTAAAGAGGGGGGATAATGTGTAGTGTTTTGTTCTAGACAGGGGTCATCTGTCAGCTGGTGCTAGAGGCCTGGTAGGTCTATGGTGGTGGTGGAGGAGGAGGTTTGAGCAGGTCCATTAGCACAAGCGACTGGGTCCAGCAGGCAGCAGGGGTGAGGAAACAGGCAATAAGTTAGCATGGAGGACCTGGAGCTCAGAGGGGCTGCACAGGGGGATGTAATCAGGCACAATCACACTCCTCCACACACCTGCAACAACGCTGCTCTTTTCTTTAAACTCCCTCTCTCTCTCTCTCTCTCTCTCTCTCTCTCTCTCTCTCTCTCTCTCTCTCTCTCTCAGATGTATATACAGTGCATACAACGTGGACCTTTGTAATTTGCATATCCCAGTCCATGACCGAAGAGACACATTCAAAAATCACCATCCAGTCCTATTTCCAGGCCTACCACAGCGTTGACTGCTTTCCAGGCTCCAAAAGCTTGTCAAATATATCTTTACAATGTTCCAGAATCTAACTCTAATTGACAAAATCATTGCAGTTGGTCTAGACTAGACATGACATCACTAAGCAAGGCTGCAGGTAGTTTAAATCATAAAAAATAAACATGGTAAAGGTTAGGTCCATGACTGGTACACAAGATGGCATCTGTAAGAGTTCTAGTCTGAGAGAAGAATATCCTATCATGAATACAGTACACAATGATTTCAACCAGGGTTAGAGTCATATCATGTCAGACAATTCAGGATCTGATCTGAAACTCATATTTTCCAATTAAAACAACCTAATCAAACTAACATAATTTAAATTAAATTGACCCAATCACCTTACGTTTGTCCTCAAGAAACGAAGAAGAGATGACTTGCAACTCAACCAAAACAGAGCAGAATGTCAACAGATTCTGGCACACGGTCGTTTGGGGGTTTTCCTCCCTCCTTGGCACAGAGGGATGTTGGACATTTCAGTGTCAGCCACACTCTTATTTCTCTAATCCTAAACAGATTGGCTTCCACCACCAGAGAAACCCGTTGTCTGGGCGGCTCCGTGGCGCTCTCTCTGCAGAGCCCGGTAATGGGCTGCATATGTCAATAAGTTATGGAATGGATTAGGAGCAACGTATGAGGTCCTCATGCCCTAGCTGTAATTCCTGGTGGCATTCTGGGACACATTTCTAACAACCAGAGAGAATTGATCCGCGCTGTTCTCACTTTTACAGCCTGAACCGAGAGGTTTTAGCTGTCAGTCAATCTCACAGCCCATCCCAGAGAGCAAGTCAAGTCAATGGTTTCTCTGACAAAACCATGAAAACCAAAGAAACCCATGTAAAAGGCTCAACATATAATTATCAAACTTATAGTTGCTTATTAAGAGGAGGAGAGAACAAGGCAATGTGTTGTTTTTGTTCCCAAGGACAACAGAGTAAGTGGAGCTGTGTGTGGCATTGTTGCCAGCGAGAAATATACATGATCTGGAATACTGTAGATAGGAGGGAGAGAAAGGTGGTAAGAGGGAGAGCAATAGAGAGAGAGAGAAGGAGAGGGGGCAAGGGAGAGGGAGAGCAATAGAGAGAGAGAAGGAGAGGGGGCAAGGGAGAGGGAGAGCAATAGAGAGAGAGAGAGAAGGAGAGGGGGCAAGGGAGAGGGAGAGAGCAATAGAGAGAGAGAGAGAAGGAGAGGGGGCAAGGGAGAGGGAGAGCAATAGAGAGAGAGAGAGAGAAGGAGAGGGGGCAAGGGAGAGGGAGAGCAATAGAGAGAGAGAGAGAGAAGGAGAGGGGGCAAGGGAGAGGGAGAGCAATAGAGAGAGAGAGAGAAGGAGAGGGGGCAAGGGAGAGGGAGAGCAATAGAGAGAGAGAGAGAAGGAGAGGGGGCAAGGGAGAGGGAGAGCAATAGAGAGAGAGAGAGAGAGAGAAGGAGAGGGGGCAAGGGAGAGGGAGAGCAATAGAGAGAGAGAGAGAAGGAGAGGGGGCAAGGGAGAGGGAGAGCAATAGAGAGAGAGAGAGAAGGAGAGGGGGCAAGGGAGAGGGAGAGCAATAGAGAGAGAGAGAAGGAGAGGGGGCAAGGGAGAGGGAGAGCAATAGAGAGAGAGAGAGAAGGAGAGGGGGCAAGGGAGAGGGAGAGCAATAGAGAGAGAGAGAGAAGGAGAGGGGGCAAGGGAGAGGGAGAGCAATAGAGAGAGAGAGAGAAGGAGAGGGGGCAAGGGAGAGGGAGAGCAATAGAGAGAGAGAGAGAAGGAGAGGGGGGGGAGAGGGAGAGCAATAGAGAGAGAGAGAGAAGGAGAGGGGGCAAGGGAGAGGGAGAGCAATAGAGAGAGAGAGAGAAGGAGAGGGGGCAAGGGAGAGGGAGAGCAATAGAGAAAAAGAAAAGGGAGAAACAGGGAGAAAGAGAGAGAGAGAGAGAGAGAGAGGGAGGGAGAGAGAGAGCAATAGAGAAAGAGAGAAGTGAGGGAATGAGAGAGAGAGAGAGAGAGCGCAATAGAGAAAGAGAGAAGAGAGAAAGAGAGAGATAGAGAGAGAGGGAGAGAGAGAGAGCAATAGAGAAAGAGAGAAGAGAGAGAGAGAGAGAGAGAGCAATAGATAAAGAGAGAAGAGGGAAAGAGAGAGATAGAGGGGAAGAGAGAGCAATAGAGAAAGAGAGCAGAGAGAGCGAGAGAGAGAAAGAGAGAGAGAGAAGAAATGCCAAGCAAAGAGAGAGAGAGAGTGATAGAGAAAGAGAGAAGAGAGAGAGTGAGAGATAGAGAGAGAGAGAGAGAGAGAGAGAGAGAGAAGAAATGCCAAGCAGAGAGAGAGAGAGAGAGAGAGAGAGCGATAGAGAAAGAGAGAAGAGAGAGAGAGAAAGAGTGAGAGAGAGAGAGAGAGCGCAATAGAGAAAGAGAGAAGAGAGAAAGAGAGAGAGAGACAAGAAATGCCAAGCAGAGAGAGAGAGAGAGAGAGAGAGAGAGAGAGAGATGAAATGCCAAGCAGGGGGGAGGGAATCATACGGGCAGATGAGAGCGAGATAGTCACAGTCTTCCAACCTCACCTGCTGTGCTTGTGGGACTGTGTAGGCCGGAGGCAGTGTGTGTCTGTCTACCTGTGTGTGTGTGTGTGTGTGTGTGTGTGTGTGTGTGTCTGTCTGTCTGTCTGTCTGTCTGTCTGTCTGTCTGTCTGTCTGTCTGTCTGTCTGTCTGTCTGTCTGTCTGTCTGTCTGTCTGTCTGTGTGTGCGTGTATCTACCATATGGGGTTGGGGTAAGGTCTCTTTAGTTTAAGTTTCAAGTTGTATTAGTCGTATGTACGGGATACACAGGCTATACACTGTCCAGTTAAATGCTTACTTGCAGGTTCCTTCTCGACAATTCAACAACAATAATAACTAATAAAAGATAAGAATATGAAAATAAAGTAAATGTCTCAGTAGAATAGAATTTCAGCATAAGTATAATACAGGATGGCACAATTTATAGTCCAATATTTGCATGTTTTGGGGAAGGGGGGATTGTGGGGGGGGGAGTGTTTAAATTGTGCAGTATTTAGCAACTATAATAAGTCTGGTAGCAGCAGTTGTGATGTGTGTTTGTATGTGGATGAGTGTACACTGAGTATATAAAACATTAAGAAAACATGATCTTTCCAATTCATAGAATGACCATGTGAATCAAGGTGAAAACTATGATCCCTTATTGATGTCACCTGTGAAATCCACTTCAAATCAGTGTAGATGTGAGGAGACAGGTTAAAGAAGGATTTTTAAGCCATGGACCAATTGAGACATGGATTGTGTATGTGTGACATTCAGAGGGTGAATGGGCAAGACAAACAATGTAAGTGCCTTTGAATGGGGTCTGGTAGCAGGTGCCAGGCACAGTGGTTTGTGTCAAGAACTGCAACACTGTTGGGTTTTGCACACTCAGTTTCCAATGTATATCAAGAATGGTCCACCATTCAAAGGACATCAAGCAACTGTGGGAAGCATTGAAGTCAACATAGTCCAGCATCCCTGTGGAACACTTTAGACACCTTATAGAGTCCATGCCCCGACTAATTGAGGCTGTTCTGAGGGCAGGGGGGGGGGGGGGTGCATGTGTGTTAAGGTGCAGAGAATCAGAGCAGGTGGTCAGTCCAGTTCCAGTGTTCAGTAGTCTGATGGCTTGTAGATAGAAACGGTCTCTGAGCCTGTTGGTATCAGACTTAATGCGCTGATACCATCTGCCAGACGATAAGGGAGTGAAGAGCTCGTGGCTGTGGTGTGTGGGTTCCTTGATGATGCTGAGGGGCTTCCTCAAGCACCATTTTCAATAGATTTCCTGGATGGTTGGGAGCACAGTCCCAGTGATGTACTGGGCCGTTTTCACCACCCGCTGGAGGGTCTTGAGGTTGTGGAAGGGAGATGTTCCTGTACCAGGCCGTGATGCAGCCGGTCAGGACACTATCGATGGTGCAGTGGTAGTATTTGGAGGACCCGGAGTGGCATACAGAATTTCTTCAGCCGCCTTGGAATGTTGAGATGCTGCAGTCCCGTTGATGTGGATCGGGGCATGTTCACACCTCTGCTTCCTAAAGACAACAATCAACTCCTTCGCTTTGCGGATGTTGAGGGAGAAGTTGTTGTCCTGGCACAACAATGCTAGTTCACTTAACTCCTCCCTATAGGCTGACTCGTCATTGTTGGTTATCAGGCCTACAACCGTGGTGTCGTCAGCAAACATGATAATGGACAGGAGTACAGAGGGCTGAGAACACACCATTAGGGGGCGCTGTGTTAAGAGTCAGTGTCGAGGAGGTGTTGTTGCCCATCTTCACAGCCTTTGGTCTGCCTGTTAGGATGTCCAGGATCCAGTTGCAGAGGGTAGTGTTCAGACCCAGAGCTCTGACCTTGGTGTGGAGCTTGGAGAGAACAATAGTGCTATATGCTGAACTGTAGTCAATGAACAGCATTCTCACAGAGGTGCTCCTCTTGTCCAGATGTGTTCCAGCCCGTATGAATAGCAATGTAAACGGCATCCTCCGTGGATCTGTTGGAGCGGTAGGTCAGAGTGCCTGGCATGCTGGCCTTGATGTGGGCCATGACAGCCTCTCAAAGCACTTCCTGATGACCGGGCTGAGTGCGACAGGCCAATAGTCTTTTGGGCATGTCACCTTGTTTTTTCTTGGGCACCCTACCTCCCTGTTCCCCAAGACATCCAACCAGAACCAGAACAAATAGCAGGCCAAACCATCCCTCTCAGCACTGCCTGGACTGCGCAAAAAATGCAAATGCTTTCCGTTTGAGTTATATTAGGTTTTATTTTCATCGTGTCTCCTTGAAACAGGAGGGGACTACAGCCTGTAACAGGGACATGTTGAAGATGTCCAAGAAGACGCCCGCCAGCTGATCAGCACACACTCTGAGGACGCAGTCAGGGATGCTATCTGGGCTGGTGGCTTTGTGAGTATGTACTCTTTTGAGAGTTTTCTTCATTTCAACCTCAAAGAGCAAAAGCACCCGGTTGTTCGCAGCAGTGAGAGTTTTCCTGGATGGCTCGGTATGGAAGCGAGCATAGAATGTGTCAAGCTCGTCTGGGAGGGAGGCATCGCTGGGCACCGCACAGCTGGATTTGCTTTTGTAGTCTGTAATAGTCTGTAGTCCTTGCCACATGCGGCGTGAGTCTGAGTTGTCGAACATCAATTCAAGTTTGAGTCTGAATGATCTTTTTGTGTCCCAAATGGTTTGCGGAGCTCGTACCTGCTTGCCTTGTATGCGTTGTGTGCCACCGAGTCACCGGGATTCATTCTGCTGACATTGAATGCTGCAGTATGGCCTCTCAGCATGGTATCTCCATTCACCTAAAGTTTTTGGTTAGGGTATGTCCAGACTGTTATTCTGCCCTACCAAGCAAAAAGGCAGTAACTGTTCATAGCATGGAACTGAGAAATATTGGTTTAATTTACCTTGGTTTTACAGTAACTTTATGCAGTTACTGCTAACATGACCACCATTTTCTCCAAAACACATTACAATAGAGGCAGGATACTAGTCCACATGATTAAGCATGTACTTAACGTAGCAAAAATGACTAACTCATTTTCAACCAAATAAGCAGTTACTGACTTTTTGCTTGGTACGGCAGTATTGTGGGTACAGCATCTCCAACACATTTCCTAATGAAGCATGTGACTGACAATGTATATTCCTCAATGTTGATGGATGAGTCCTGGGTGGATGGATCTTTGAACATATTCCAATCAGTATTCTCAAAACAATCCTGCAGCATTGAGTCTGCCTCCTCTGTCCAGCACCTCATTATTCTCTGTGTTGGTTTCTCCCTCTTGAGTTGCTGCTTGTAGGCAGGGAAGGGGGGTGGGGGGGGTGGGGGGGGACAGAGAGACATGATCTGATTGGCTGAAGCGGGGCGGGGATGACTTTGTACACATACCGGATGTCTGTATATACATAGTCCAGCACATTGTTTCCTCTCATGGGGAAAAATAGATGGTGATGATATTTTGGAAAAATTTGTGTTAAACGTGCTTGGTTAAAATCACCCGTGACAATAAAGACTGCTTCCAGTTGAGAGGATTCTTGCTGGCTAATGTTCTTGTACAGTTCGCTGAGTGCTGCCTTGATGTTTGCTTGTGGCGCTATGTACACAGTTGTGATAATAGCACACGTGAATTCCCTCGGCATATAGTGGGGTCGGCATTTTAGAATCAGGAACTCCAGGTCGGGTGAAAAGGCCCTCGAAATGTTTCAACTTCTGTTCATCAGGAATTGTTGATGAGGAAGCATATGCCTCCCCCTAATCATATCAGATGCCGCCGTTCGATCCATACGGAAAATGGAAAATCTGTCTGGTTGAATAGCAGAGTCGAGTAAATCGTCCGTATGCCATCTCTGTAAAAACAAAGACAGCATTCCCTGTTGTCCTTCTGCGATTGAAGCCTTTCTTCTAAGTTCCCAAAGTTTATTTTTCAGTGGTTAGACATCAGGATATTAGGAGGCCATGTTGCCTTTGGTCACCTCTGTCAGCGGCAACAGGTCAGCCCGCTGTACGGGGAACAAGGAAGCAAATATAATATCCCAGATCTGGGAGTCTGAAACTCGGTCTCCAGCTGTAAGGCCTGCTCTGCCTCTGAAAAATGACCCAAATTATTTTTTTAAATTATGTGTGTGTGTTTACATGTCTGTGTGTGTATGTGTCTGTGTGTGTGTGTTTGTTCGTGTCTGTCTGTGTGCGTGCGTGTGTCATGTTTAAGGGGGTAGCTAACTTCAGGAAGATGGGGTGAAAATTACACCCATGCACACATGTCCAGAGAAAACACAGAGTGGATCAAGCACTGGGAGGGAGTTAGCTACAGATCACTCTGAGACAAGCACATGGAGAGATTCTGCACCCAGAGAGAAGCACTGTCTCTGGGCAGGGGGTGGAGCCATGGAGGGGGCTTGGGAGGTCGTAAACAATGGGAACGTTTCATAGACCCAATCTCAGAGGCCTGGAGCGTAGGAGACATCAGCACATCAGCAGCCCAGACAGACAGACAGACAGACGAGGCTGTAGAGCGATTATCTATATACAGCTACTGGTTTCTCAGTGTACACTGGCCTTTTACAAGTGACAAAAAGAGAATTAGTAGGACAACTTGTAAATGTGTAAAAAAGGCCATTCATAGACTTAACTTGGTTTTGAGAGGGACGATTGTTACACTACACAGTGTCAAAAAGCCTGTGATCATGCTTGAGAAACATTCATCTGTTTTTTTATGGCATAGTTGTTTTGTACTGAGTTGTTTTTCCATAAAATATTCATACATTAGATAGGATGACATGAATGGGAAAAAGTTTTTAAAAGCTTGTTTAAAAGGCCTGTGAATGCCTCAATCCCTACTGCCCTTTAATATCATAATATCAAGCACATTGATAAAAACTATAGAGATGATTATTAAAGTGCTGTATTCTATTTCTATTTTAGTTTAGTGTCCACAATCAGTTTTATTTAATTTAATTACATGGAGGGCTAACCTCTTGGAACACAGTGATCCGTGTAGTGTGTGGTGTGCATACGAAATGTCACTCTATCCCTTATGTAGTGCACTACTTTTGACTGGGTCCCATAGGGCTTGGTCAAATGTAGTGCACTATATAGTGAATAGGGTACCATTTGGAACACAATGTACAATGTGTGGTGTTACTAGCAGCCACTTTTTAAAATGCTCATTATCCCGTATTGCAGATATCCACATAATGGTGGAGTGTAGACCGTTTTGCAGAGAGAGGTCAACACAAAGTTAAATCATTGCAAACTCTTTATGATCTCTTCAACAGTGTTGAAAGCCTTTGAAATGCTTGTACATTAGAATACAAGGGTTCATTTAGGGGGGCTTCAGTTAATTACAGTATAACATCAATTTAATACTATAGGCCCTGCAACCAAGTGGGAGCAACATAACATTTTCAACAGACACCACAAATACACACGTATTGAATCAGTACATTCAACTATACAAAATATTTTCATCTTAAAGTGTAGGAGATCATATCTTAATTCAATAAAGAGATATCCTACAGTTCCCTTGCCAATGTAAAAAACGACCACAGTTCTCTTACATTTGTACTATAGATCACAGAGTCAGAAATCATTGTGATCTTATGGATTAATCTCCAACTCAATACACTCCAGTTCCCCCTTTGCGTGTGTCGAGATCAGAGCTCCGTCCGCCACATCACAACACTCCCGCAAACCCAGACTGCCCCTCTCTGATCAAAGGTACAGCGTGTTTGTTCATACAGCCTGTTACTATGATAAAGGGGGTCCCTGTTACAATTAGGCTTTTTGGCTTTTTTCCCCTCCAGATGTAATGGTCGCTGGTCAGACGCTGCCGGACAAAAGAGCTGCTGGCTCTGACCTCAGTTTAACTCTAATGATGGCGTCTTGACCGCTGGCATTCTTCTCTAAGTGACGAGATCCAAATCAAATCAAATCAAATCAAATGTTATTGGTCACATACACATATTTAGCAGATGTTATTATGGGTGCAGTGAAATGCTTGTGTTCCTAACTCCAACAGTGCAGTAGTATCTAACACTTGACAACAATACACACAAATCACAAAGTAAAAGAATGGAATTAAGAAATGTATAAATATTACACTATATATACAAAAGTATGTGGAAACCCCTTCAAATGACTGCATTCGGCTATTTCAGCCACACCGTTGCTGACAGGTGTATAAAATCGAGCACACAGCCATCTAAATAGACAAACATTGGTAGTAGAATGGCCTTACTGAAGAGCTCAGTGACTTTTAACGTGGCACCGTCATAGTATGCCACCGTTCCAACAAGTCAGTTCGTCAAATTTCTGCCCTGCTAGAGCTGCCCAGGTCAACTGTAAGTGCTGTTATTATGAAGTGGAAACTTCTAGGAGCAACAACGGCTCAGCCACCAAGTGGTAGGCCACAAAGGTCACAGAACGGGACCGCCCAGTGCTGAAGCATGTTGCGCGTAAAAATCATCTCTCTTCGGTTGCAACACTCATTACCAAGTTCCAAACTGCCTCTGGAAGCAATGTCAGCACCTGAACTGTTCGTCGGGAGCTTCATGAAATGGGTTTCCATGGCCGAGCAGCCACACACAAGGCTAAGATTACCATGCACAATGCCAAACATCAGCAGGAGTGGTGTAAAACTTGCTGCCATTGGACTCTGGAGCGGTGGAAATGCCTTCAGTGACAAATTAGGCTTCATCATCTGGCAGTCCGATGGACGAATGTGGGTTTGGTGGAGGCCAGGAGAAAGCTACCTGCTCCAGTGCATAATGCCAACTGCAAAGTTTGGTGGAGGAGGAATAATGGTATGGTTTGGGTTAGACCCCTTAGAACCAGTGAAGGGAAATCTTAGCGCTACAGCATACAATGACATTCTTTTTTTTTAATAAAGATTTTTTTACCCTTTTTTTCCTCCAATTGGTAGTTACAGTCTTGTCTCATCGCTGCCACTCCCATACAGACTCAGGAGAGGTGAAAGTCAAGAGCCTTGCGTCCTCCGAAACACAACCCAACCCAACCAAGCCGCACTGCTTCTTGACACAATGCCCGCTTAACCAGCCACACCAATGTGTCAGAGGAAACACAGTACACCTGGTGACTGTGTCAGCCCGCATGCACCCGGCCCACCTCAGGAGTTGCTGGGAGGCAATGGGACAAGGACATCCCTGCTGGCCAAATCCTCCATTAACCCGGGCGACGCTGGGCCAATTGTGCGCCGCCTCATGGGTCGCCTAGTTGCGGCCGGCTGTGACAGAGCCTGGACTTGAACCAGCATCTCTAGTGGCACAGCTAGCATGGTGATGCAGTGCATTAGACCACTGTGCCACTCAGGAGGCCTATACAATGACATTCTACACGATTCTGTATTTCCAACTTTGTGGCAACAGTTTGGGGAAGGCCCTTTCCTGTTTCAGCATGACAATGCCCCGTTCACAAAGCAAGGTCCATGCAGATATGATTTGTCGAGATCGGTGTGGAAGAACTTGACTGGTCTGCAGAGAGGCCTGACCTTAACCCCATCAAACACATTAGGGATGAATTGGAACATTGACTGCGAGCCAGGTCTAATCGCCCAACATCAGTGCCCGACCTCACTAACGCTCTTGTGGCTGAGTGGAAGCAAGTCCCCGCAGCAATGTTCCAACATCTAGTGGAAAGTCTTCAGAAGAGTGGAGGCTGTTATAGCAGCAAAGGGGGGGTAACACCATTTAAATCGTATTATTTTGGAATGAGATGTTAGACGAGCAGGTGTCCACATACTTTTGGTCATGAATTGTATGTATCTATGAGAAAGGGTGACTAAGGGAGCATTTATGTTGAAGGATGTTACAGCAGTTAGTTGATGTGACCCCAACTACCACTACCACTCCACTGACTGACTACAGCCCTACATGATTGCTGTGTGCTTGGGAACATACAGTAGGGATCATACCCAGCCCCCCCCCTCCTCCCTCTCCTCCCCAGTCACCCCCCTCCCCTCTCCTCTTCCTGCTATCTGCAGGGCCAATCTACAGCCCTGCTATTATGATTCCTGTACTCAGTGTATTCCAGGCCGATTTAAAACATCAACACCATCAATCACCCAGGCAGAGGGGCCGAGCAGCTGGCTGAACCTCTGCTGTCTGTCTGCAAGGCCTATTTGTCTTCCGGGGCACATCTGATTTGCATGTTTACCCTCTTCCCCTCTGTCTCACCCCTTTCCCCTCTGTCTCACCCCTTTCCCCTCTGTCTCATCCCTTTCCCCTCTGTCTCACCCCTTTCCCCTCTGTCTCATCCCTTTCCCCTCTGTCTCACCCCTTTCCCCTCTGTCTCATCCCTTTCCCCTCTGTCTCACCCCTTTCCCCTCTGTCTCACCCTCTTCCCCCTCTGTCTCACCCCTTTCCCCTCTGTCTCACCCTCTTCCCTTCTGTCTCACCCTCTTCCCTTCTGTCTCACCCTCTTCCCCTCTGTCTCACCCTCTTCCCCCTCTGTCGCACCCCTTACCCCTCTGTCTCACCCCTTTCCCCTCTGTCTCATCCCTTTCCCCTCTGTCTCATCCCCTTCCCCTCTGTCTCACCCCTTACCCCTCTGTCTCACCCCTTTCCCCTCTGTCTCACCCCTTTCCCCTCTGTCTCATCCCCTTCCCCTCTGTCTCACCCCTTTCCCCTCTGTCTCACCCCTTTCCCCTCTGTCTCACCCCTTTCCCCTCTTTCTCATCCCTTTCCCCTCTGTCTCACCCCTTTCCCCTCTGTCTCACCCCTTTCCCCTCTGTCTCACCCTCTTCCCCTCTGTCTAACCCCTTTCCCCCTGTCTCACCCCTTTCCCCTCTGTCTCACCCCTTTCCCCTCTGTCTCACCCCTTTCCCCTCTGTCTCACCCTCTTCCCCTCTGTCTCACCCCTTTCCCCTCTGTCTCATCCCTTTCCCCTCTGTCTCATCCCTTTCCCCTCTGTCTCATCCCTTTCCCCTCTGTCTCATCCCTTTCCCCTATGTCTCACCCCTTTCAAATCAAATCAAATCATCAAATCAAATTTTATTTGTCACATACACATGGTTAGCAGATGTTAATGCGAGTGTAGCGAAATGCTTGTGCTTCTAGTTCCGACAATGCAGTAATAACCAACAAGTAATCTAACTAACAATTCCTAATCTACTGTCTTATACACAGTGTAAGGGGATAAAGAATATGTACATAAGGATATATGAGTGAGTGATGGTACAGAGCAGCATAGGCAAGATACAGTAGATGGTATCGAGTACAGTATATACATGTGAGATGAATATGTAAACAAAGTGGCATAGTTAAAGTGGCTAGTGATACATGTATTACATAAGGATGCAGTCGATGATATAGAGTACAGTATATAGGTATGCATATGAGATGAATAATGTAGGGTAAGTAACATTATATAAGGTAGCATTGTTTAAAGTGGCTAGTGATATATTTACAACATTTCCCATCAATTCCCATTATTAAAGTGGCTGGAGTTGAGTCAGTGTCGGTGTGTAGGCAGCAGCCACTCAATGTTAGTGGTGGCTGTTTAACAGTCTGATGGCCTTGAGATAGAAGCTGTTTTTCAGTCTCTCGGTCCCAGCTTTGATGCACCTGTACTGACCTCGCCTTTTGGATGATAGCGTCTCACCCTCTTCCCCCTCTGTCTCACCCCTTTCCCCTCTGTCTCACCCTCTTCCCTTCTGTCTCACCCTCTTCCCCCTCTGTCTCACCACTTTCCCCTCTGTCTCACCCCTTTCCCCTCTGTCTCATCCCTTTCCCCTCTGGGAAGAGGGTGAGACGCTATCATCCAAAAGGCGAGGTCAGTACAGGTGCATCAAAGCTGGGACCGAGAGACTGAAAAACAGCTTCTATCTCAAGGCCATCAGAGGGAATGTTTTAATCGTTGCTATGGGAACGACATCTTCAACGCACGTTCTAATGAACTCGCACACCGAATCAGCGTATTCGTCAATGTTGTTATTTGACGCAATACAAAACATGTCCCAGTCCACGTGATGGAAGCAGTCTTGGAGTGTGGAGTCAGCTTGGTCGGACCAGCGTTGGACAGACCTCAGCGTGGGAGCTTCTTTTTTTAGCTTTTGTCTGTAGGCAGGTATCAGCAAAATGGAGTTGTGGTCAGCTTTTCCGAAAGGGGGGCGGGGCAGGGCCTTATATGTGTCGCGGAAGTTAGAGTAACAGTGATCCAAGGTTTTTCCGCCCCTGGTTGCGCAATCGATATGCTGATAAAATTTCCCCTCTGTCTCACCCCTTTCCCCTCTGTCTCATCCCTTTCTCCTCTGTCTCACCCCTTTCCCCTCTGTCTCATCCCTTTCCCCTCTGTCTCATCCCTTTACCATCTGTCTCATCCCTTTCCCCTCTGTCTCACCCCTTTCCCCTCTGTCTCACCCCTTTCCCCTCTGTCTCATCCCTTTCCCCTCTGTCTCATCCCTTTACCCTCTGTCTCATCCCTTTCCCCTCTGTCTCATCCCTTTCCTCTCTGTCTCATCCCTTTCCCCTCTGTCTCACACCTTCACTACTACCCATTTCCCTTCCCTCTACTACCCCTTTCCCTTCCCTCTACTACCCCAGTAATGTTCGTAGTACTGTCCCTACGGAAGGAGATGATTGTATGGACACACTTAACAAAACATAGACTGCTGCTTTCTCTTGGGGCTCTCTGTTTAAGCTGAGAGAAAGAGGTGCTACTCTCTTTGTCTTCCCCGGTGGCCTCTCTGCGCTTATGCTGACTGTGTGCTTGTATCCAGGACGTTGATAATAGTTCTCTTTTCCTTTTTTTGTTTGCTGTTGTAGGTTATTATACCAAAAAATGCAAATGTTGCCTACAAATGAACAAACAAATAAACACTTAACAGAGAAACTATGAGTCATAGCTCTATAAAATGTTGTCTAAGACGGTTACCACGCTCTCATAAACAACAGAAATATTTGAGTTTCTGTATGCTCCAGGAAAAAAAGTTCGCCTATTTCTCCTTTTGGACCACATACACTCTAATTCTAGAGTAGAATGGAGTTAATATGTCAATAAAAACACTGGACACGGTCAATAAAGAGGTAAGTCTGTCATAAACTGACAACACAAGAGCATTAGCTGTATCTACTAAATGTCATGTCACCAATTCTGTGTAGCACACAAACGTGAAGTATCATGACTGTTACTGCAAGCTTAGAAAGTGTATTTGCCCAGAACTACCTTTTCAATATTACTGCACAATGCAACATCACTGCACAATGCAATATCACTGCACAGTGCAGCTGACAGAGCTGCAAGGAGACGATCTGAAGCTAACAAACCCCACAAAGCCCATCAATGTCAGAATGTCTGATGCCATGGAGGGATGTGTCATCAATTTCCTCCTTGACCCTCATGTATGGCCTGAGAACATCCCAAATAGCACCCTTTTCCCTATATAGTGCACTACTTTTGACCAGGGCCCATATGGTAGTAGTGCACTATATAGGGAATAGGGTGCCATTTTGGACGCAGCCTTGGTGTTCTATAGGACCTTCCTCTTCGTCCCTCTACAGCCGGCTGAGAGGAGCCTGATCTGGGGGCAGAAAGAAGGAGGTATTTGTATAAACACGCCAAACAAAAGTCTGTGCATTTTCCTCTGCCTTCAGCTCTGCCTTGGAAACAAGTGCAACACAGTGCTGGGAGTGTGTCTGTTGGACCAGACTGGTCACGCGATCTCCTCCAAGCCCCCAACAGACACTGTCCCAGCTCCTCAGACAGCCAGCTGCAGAACTGCCTGGGACATGCAGACAGAGAGGGACACAATCATTAGGCCAATGAGGGAATAAGTGGATGTACTGCCTTGTGTGTGTGTGTGTGTGTGTGTGTGTGTGTGTGTGTGTGTGTGTGTGTGTGTGTGTGTGTGTGTGTGTGTGTGTGTGTTTGATAAGGGCTTGGACACTTGAGGGTATGCCACAACTAGCATCCCACCCGGCAACCCCACTACTCTTTTCCAGTGTGGTCAGATAACTGTAGGTTCATTTGTAGTACTCCTTATGGAAAATGTGTTAAATCACCACTCACTCATCCTCAACAATGACTTCGCAGGTAGTATTTTGTATATCGAGTTAATAAGACAACTTTTAACTGAGACAGAGATTAAATATGCCTAAACATGCCTACATCACACAATAACAGAATTGGTGCTTTAATATTTTTAATGAAAATGTATTTAGCTGCTAACCAGAACAGTTTACACAACTTGGACCACTTGGTCTCACACAACTTTATTTGCCTGTAAATAATTTTACAACATCACATTCAAAAAGGAACATTTTGGATTACAAAATTCAGGGTGTTTTGAGCCCTGAATGCTGATTGGCTGAAAGCTGTTGTATATCAGACCGTATACCACTGGTATGACAAAACAATTATTTTTACCCTTCTAATTTATGTTGGTAACCAGTTTATAATAGCAATACGGCACCTTGGGGGTTTGTGGTATATGGCCAATATTAAAATCAAATTGTATTTGTCACATACGCCAAATACAAGCCCTTAACCAACACTGCTTTAAGAAGTTTTAAGAAAAAAAGTGTTCAGTAAAAAATAGATAAGTAAAAAATAGAAAATAAAAGTAACAATGTGGAGGCTATATACAGGGGGTACCGGTACAGAGTCAATGTGGAGGCTATATACAGGGGGTACCGGTACAGAGTCAATGTGCGGGGGCACCAGTTAGTCGAGGTAATTGAGGTAATATGTACATGCAGGTAAAAGTGACTATGCACAGATAATAAACAGAGAGTAGCAGCAGCAAAAAAGAGGGGTCTGGGTATCCCTTTGATTAGCTGTTCAGGAGTCTTATGGATTGGGGGAACAAGCTGTTAAGAAGCCTTTTGGACCTAGACTTGGCGCTCCGGTACCGTTTGCCGTGTGGTAGCAGAGTGACCAGTCTATGACTAGGGTGGCTGGAGTCTTTGACCATTTTTAGGGCCTTGCGAAGTGCCTAAGAACAGCCCTTAGCTGTGGTATATTGGCCATATATCACACAGCCTCGGGCCTTATTGCTTAAATAGAACATGTTTCACAAAGCCTCAGAAGTCAAAACTAACTGTTAACTGGCAGCCATTCAAAAAAAGGCACACCACTCTCACTGTACTAATGAACTAAAACTAGCTTTAATTCAAAGGCATAAATAAAATAAAATCAAAGTTATATGATCACGTACACAGTTTAACAGATGTTATAGCAGGTGCAGAGAAATGCTCCTAACAACGCAGTAAAATGTCAAACACACAAACAAATTAAACAAAGAACACAACAAGAAATCAATACTTGTCAGAAGGAATCCAATAAACAACCCAGAATACAGCAATATTCTATGAAAATAAAAGCAGTTGCTAGGCTGAAAATAATGAGCCCAATAACAGAAATAAATACATGGAAAAGGGAAATACCTAGTCAGTTGCCTTCAACTGAAATGTATCTTCCACATTTAACCCAACCCCTCTGAATCAGAGTGGTGCGGGGAGCTGCCTTACTCAACATCTATGTCTTGGGCACGGGGAGCAGTGGGGGGAAGAACCTTGCCTTGCTCAGGGCAGAACAACAGATTTTTACCTTGTCAGCTCGGTGATTCAATCCTGCAACCTTTCGTTTACTGGCCCAACGCTGTCACCACTAGACTACCTGCTGCCCTGCATCGTCATGACTTCCGCCGAAGTCGGTCCCTCTCCTTGTTTGGGCGGTGTTCGGCGGTCAACGTCACCGGCTTTCTAGCTACTGCCGATCCATTTTTCATTTTCCATTTGTTTTGTCTTTGTTTCACACACCTGTTGTCAATCCCACTATCACTTGTTCATTATTTAACCCTCTGTTCCCCACGTGTTTTTTTTGAGTGATTGTTTATTGTAATTTTCAGTCCGTCTGTGTGTGCTCAAGATGTTACTTTGTATATTTGTCTTTTTTGAGTAAAGCACGTTTTTTTTTACTCGTATCTGCTGTCCTGCGCCTGACTCTCTCACCAGCAACACACAGAACTCGTTACAGAATCCCTCACCAGAAGAATGGAGTCAGCAGGAGCAGACGCCCTCCCTGTTCCAGTGAAGGAGCGCATTCAGCAGCACACGACCATGTTGCAACATCTGGGCACTGCCATGGATTGCGTGCTGCAGACTATGGATCGTTTGGAGAGAGGAGGAGGTTTTTCAGCGCCTCCACCAGCTCGACTACAACAGGTTCCACTGACCACCCCTCTTTCCCCTGGTCCCAGCGGGATTCGACTCGCGCTCCCGTGGGAGTATAATGGGATGGCTGCCGGATGCCAGGGTTTTCTACTACAGTTGGAGCTCTACCTGGCGACCGTCCACCGGCTCCTTCGGGGCATGAGAGTGTGTCCTCCCTCATCTCCCGCCTCTCAGGCAATGCCCTGGAGTGGGCCAATGCCGTATGGTGTGAGGGAGATGCGGCATTGGATCATTACGCAGAGTTCACCCGTTTTCGGGCAGTGTTCGACCACCCACCTGAGGGTCGAGCGGCGGGTGAACGTCTGTTCCACCATAGGCAGGGGACGAAGAGCGTGCAGGATTTTGCCTTGGACTTCCAGACCCAGGACCTGTCAGTTCCATCCCCCAGCACCTCCGCTCCAACGCCCATGGAGCTAGGGGGTGCTGCACTTAGGGCGACCGGAGGAGGGGCCATTCCCTGCACCATCTATGGCCGCAGAGGGCGCACTGCTGGTCGGTGCAGGAGGGGTCCCCCAGGGAGTCGAGGCAGCAGACAGGGCACTATTGTGTCACCCCAGGTGAGTCGGCAGCTGGGAATGTTTTTGATCGTTCATTTGCTAATAGTTTAGGGATTCCCCTTGTTCCTGTGGATATGACTTTCCCTGTGCACGCCCTAGATAGTCAACCATTAGGGTCAGGGCTGATTAGGGAGGCCACCGCTCCACTTGACATGGTTACGCAGGAGGGTCATGAGGAGAGAATCAGTCTCTTCCTTATTGATTCTCCTGCGTTCCTGTGGTGCTGAGCCTACCCTGGTTGGCCTGTCATGACCCCACTATTTCGTGGCAACAGAGGGCTCTCAAGGGGTGGTCACGAGAGTGCTCAGTGAGTTGTGTGGGGGTTTCCATCGGTGCGACTACGGTGGAATGTCCAGACCAGGTCTCCACCGTGCACATCTCCTCAGAATATGCCGATTTGGCTCTCGCCTTCTGTAAGAAGAGGGTGACTAAATTACCACCTCATCGACAGGGGGGGATTGTGCGATAAATCTCCTGGCAGATGTTGCACTTCCCAGGAGTCACGTGTATCCTCTGTCATAGGAGGAGACGGTGGCTACAGAAACATATGTCTCCGAATCCCTGGGGCAGGGATACATTCGGCCCTCCACTTCACCTGCCTCCTCAAGTTTATTTTTTGTGAAGAAGAAGGATGGGGGTCTGCGCCCGAGGGATAAATCAGATCACTGTGAGGTATCGATACCCGCTGCCTCTCATCGCCAGTGCGATCGAGTCAATGCACGGGGCGCTGTGCATTGAACGGGGCGCCGTGCATCACTCCGCCACTCCTCCGCTAACCTCTCTCCTTTCCAGTGCGTACTGGGGTATCAGCCGGTTCTAGGACCGTGGCATCAGAGCCAGATCAAAGCTCCTGCAGTGGACGAATGGTTCAAGCGCCCGGAGGAGACCTGGGACGCCACCCATGTGCACCTACAACGAGCCGTGAGGCGGTAAAAAGAGGGCGCTGACCACCACCGCAGCGAGGCCCAGGTGTTCGCACCGGGGGACCGGGTCTGTCACTCAACCCGAAACCTGCCCCTCCGCCTGCCCTGCCGGAAACTGGGTCCGCGGTTTGTGGGGCCATTTAAAGTTCTGAGGAGACTGGACGAGGTATGTTAAAGGTTACAGCTTCCCCCAGATTATCGTATTAACCCCTCGTTCCATGTGTCTCTCCTCAGGCCGGTGGTGGCTGGTCCACTCCAGGAAGCTGAGGGGCAGGAGGTTCCTCCTGGAGGGGGCCCCTGCGAATGCTGTTCAAGCCATACTGGACTCGAGGCGTCGGACGAGAGGTCTTCAGTACCTCGTGGAGTAGGAGGGGTACGGTCTGGAGGGGAGATGCTGGGTGCCGGTGGAGGACGTTCTGGACCCTTCGTTGCTGTGGGATTTCCACCGTCTCCATCCAGATCGCCCTGCGCCTCGTCCTCTGTTTGGTGCATAAACTATAAAGAAAACAACAACCAACAAAACACAGAAAAGGACTGCCTAAGTATGATTCCCAATCAGAGACAACAATAGACAGCTGTCCCTGATTGAGAACCATACCTGGCCAAAACATAGAAATAAAGAAACTAGAATGCCCACCCTAGTCACACCCTGGCCTAACCAAAATAGAGAATAAAAGCCTCTCTATGGCCCCCCCCCCCAAAGGTGCGGACTCCGGCCGCAAAACCTGACTCTATAGGGGAGGGCATCTACTTTGGCGGCGGCTCTGATGCGGAACGCAGACCCCGCTCCACCTCTGGCTCCCCCCACTTTGGTGGCACCTCTGGACTGGGAACCCTCGCTGCAGGCCCCGGACTGGGGACCCTCGTTGCAGGCCCCGGACTGGAGACCCTCGTTGCAGGCCCCGGACTGGGGACCCTCGTTGCAGGCTCTGGACTGGGGACCGTCGCTGGAGGCTCCAAACCGCGGATCAATGCTGGAGGCTTCGTGACATGGATCCTCACTGCAGGCTCCAGGCCATGGATCATCACTGGAGGCTTCGTGCCATGAATCATCACTGGAGGCTTTGTGCCATGGATCATCACTGCAGGCTTCGTGCCATGGATCATCACTGGAGGCTTCGTGCCATGGATCATCACTGGAGTGAGGAGATGTATAGGCAGCCTGGTGCGTGGAGCTGCCACAGGGCTTACCAGGCTGTGGAGACATACAGGAGGCCTGGTTCTGGGAGCAGGCACAGGACTCACCAGGCTGGGGAGACATACTGGAGGCTTGGTTCTTGGAGCAGGCACCGGCTACACTGGGCCGTGGAGGCGCACTGGAGGTCTCGAGTGTAGAGTCGGCACATCCCGTCCTGTCTGGATGGTTACTTTCGCCCAGAAAATGCCGGGCGCTGGGACCGGATGCACTGGGCTGTGCAGACGCACCGGAGACACAGTGAGCAGAGCCGGCGCAGGATATCCTGGGCCGAAGAGACGCACTGTAGGCCAGGCGCGCTGAGCCGGCACCATCCGTCCTGGCTGGATGCCCACTCTAGCCCGTCCACTGCGGGGAGCTGGAATGTAGAGCACCGGGCTGTGAATGCGCACTTGAGACACCGTGCACTCCACCGCATAACACTGTGCCTGACTAGTACCACGCTCCCTACGGTAAGCCCGAGGAGTTAGCTCAGGTCTGAACCCTGACTCTGCCACAATCCCCATGTGCCCCACTCAAAAAAAAAATTGGGAGCTGCCTCTCGTGCTTGCCTAATTGCCGTGACTCCTGGTATCGCTACCGTTCCTCCCTTGCTGTTTCCGCCTGTTTCCATGGCAGGGTCTTGTCCCCTGCCATAACCTCCTCCCATGTCCATGAGGTCCTCCACTCCCTCTTCTCCCGGGCCCAGGATCCCCGCTCCTCCTGGCCACGCTGCTTGGTCCTTTGGTGGTGGGTAGTTCTGTCACGGCTGTCGTCGTAATGAGGATCGGACCAAAACACAGCGTGGTAAGTGTTAATGATTCTTTATTAACCAAAACACTTGAACAAAATAACAAAGTGGAAAAAACGAAAAAGTTCTGTAAGATGCATAAACTATACAGAAAACAACTACCCACAAAACACAGGTGGGAAAAGACTGCCTAAGTATGATTCCCAATCAGAGACAACGATAGACAGCTGTCCCTGATTGAGAACCATACCTAGCCAAAACATAGAAATAAAGAAACTAGAATGCCAACCCTTTTCACACCCTGGCCTAACCAAAATAGAGAATAAAAGCCTCTCTATGGCCAGGGCGTGACAGTGAGTGATTGTTTATTGTAATTTTCGGTCCGTCTGTGTGTGCTCAAGATGTTACTTTGTATATTTGTCTTTTTTGAGTAAAGCACATTTTTTTACTTGTATCTGCTGTCCTGCGCCTGACTCTCTCACCAGCAACATACAGGACTCGTTACATGCATTCTGCTCAGCTGTTTCAATTAACACAGGCAAGCATTTCATATGTCTATTAAGGTATAATAAAATAATAAAATGCACAAAATAGAATGTGCTCGTTTTGGATAATATGATTGATATCTTATTTTCTAAATCAGATTTTGGCCTATTCAATCTACTTCCCATAAAATACACAAACACTTTGAATGTCTATCTTCCAGAGCTTAACCCTATTGTGTATTTGCAAGCATTCAATTATAGAACAAGGGGTGCTGGTGGGAGAGGGGAGAGTATAATTATAACAAGCACAAAATGGACCCTTGGCATTCTTCTTTCTTTGAAAAATCTTAATGGCAAATCATCACTTTACCCTTCACCTCCTCGTGTTTCATCTGTAGTATACACAGAGTGCTCAGGCCTGCCTAAACGCTTGTCATTGGCCGAGCCATTTAAGCTTTGCCTTTGGCCATACTCTCAAAAATTATTGTTGGTTTCTTGCCCTGGACTTCCATACACATAAGTGGGTACTCTTCCTTTGTGATCAATTTGAGAACCCAGACAGAGCTGTGTCCACAGTTTAGGTCTATGTGGGCTGTAGTGGGTTCTGCAGCAGTGGACGGGTTTGTTCAGTGTTACTAATGGCTGTGCACACAATCTGGCCAACACGATAAATCATACACATCTTAACACTTTCCACTCTCCCTGGGTTGCAGTGTGAGAGCGAACCATCATTCTCACCATTATAAAGACACATTTAAAGCTGAAGGCCTACGTTGCAGGTCAGAAAATCAATCTGAAAGCTCATTCAATCCGCCCCACTTTCTTAATTGAGGTAGTTTATGCAAAAATGACTCTTTTTGTCTGCTTGAGAATTCTGAAATTGATTGTAAACACACATGGTGCATTCAGGTTAAAAAACTCAATGAAGGAGAAGAAACAATTATTGAACAGTAATGACTTTGCTGCGCTGGGGGAAGCCCCTTCCGTGCATGCCTACTCTTGCATACTTCCTCTCCTTTTTATAATTAACCACCTCAGTGCAAATAACTTGTGAGGTGAATCCAAATTTTATATGGTAAACTTTACATATTGTTGCAAGATACAAACATAGAGGAAACTGACTACTTGTGTTCATTTGATTCCTGCAGACCGCCTTTAAAACCTCTACAGGATTGGTGGGTCCCCCGCGGGACAGTTGAGCTAGCGTAGGCTAATGTGATTAGCATGAGGTTGTAAGTAACAAGAACATTTCCCAGGACATAGACATGTCTGACATTGGCAGAAAGCTTAAATTCTTGTTAATCTAACTGTACTGTCCAATTTACAGTAGCTATTATAGTGAAAGAATGCCATGCTATTGTTTGAGGAGAGTGCACAGTTAGGAACTTGAAAATGTATGAATAAACCATTAGGCACATTTGGGCGGTCTTGATACAAAATTTACAACATGTGTATTCATGTGATATTTGGGTGACAAAAAATTTCAACATCTATTGGCAATTTTGTTTTAATAAATAAAAAAACACTGGACATTTCTGATTGAATAATAGAAAATGTACCTTGTGCATTCCACTATTAAAAACTTTCAAGAGTAAGTTTAAAGACGGACTGAGTTCCCCCCCTGCCGACCATTGCTCTAGAGGGTCAGGGACAAAGACACATTGGTGGCATGGAGAGGTTTGGGGGATGGCGGTTGTTGGTTTTGATAAAATACTAATAATTACAACTCTGTAAATAACCCAGCCAAGCTGTGAAAGCACAGGAGCACTAATCTCTGTAGAGATGAGAAAGGAAAGGAACAGAGAGGAGCAGAGAGGAGAGGAGAGGAGAAACAAGACTAAAATGTGACCAATGGGATCTGGACACTGGGGCAACTCCGAACCCAGGTGACCACCTTCAGTCCCTGCACCCTCGGCCGTCTCACCGCCTAGTGGGACTAATTACTTAATAAGTAGCTGTTAGAGGTTTCCTGGACATAGTCCAGACCTTACAGAGGCCCTCAGAGCTGCTGCAGACCCCCACGAACACAAGGAGAGCTTCATTTATCAATCAGACCAATCAGGAGGCCACTTCCTTGGTTAGGGACGAATCGGAAAGCCACATGTTGG
Organism: Oncorhynchus masou masou; assembly: GCF_036934945.1. Lineage (NCBI taxonomy): Eukaryota > Metazoa > Chordata > Actinopteri > Salmoniformes > Salmonidae > Oncorhynchus > Oncorhynchus masou. The sequence continues at coordinate 18,334,333 of NC_088223.1, forward strand.
GGATTACATGTCGGAATTCCATAATGATGTAAAACCACCTGAATAAAATTAACAGTAGAGTTATTGATTAGATTAAAATAACAACCCAGCGAGTTGCATTGATACATTTGATGCTTGATTCATAAAAGATACAGTAATTTTTTTTGCACAATTCACACCTTGGCTACAATCTAGCGAGATAATATATGCTTGAAATGTCTGAAATGTATGTATTTAACATAACATCATATTAAAGTGGATGGTTGAAGAATGGATGGTTTAAATGACATCACACAGTAGGGCTATATGATGCACAGCTTGGTGTGTGACTGCTTTCACGCTGATGATGGGAAGTCATCGTAGCTAAAAGACAAGCGATGCGTCCCAAATGGCAAACTTTTTCATATAGTTCATTACTCTGTGTGTCCTAGTGTTGCACTACAGATATCGGATCTTAATTTGATCAACCTGCTGTAATTTCCACGTTAAATGTCTGAATTTATTTGCCCTAACTAAAAAGGCCCATTTATTATAATCCACACATTTCACGTTTCCTGTTGTTGCAGGATTATTTTCCTCCTGGCAGAAACTGGTCAAATTAAGATCCTACATCTCTATATAGGAAATAGGGTGATTTTTGGGATGCATACATGGTATGTAGAAAAAAGAGCCGTCCTCTTTTTCTCCCTGCGATGACAGATGAGGAGGAGCGGGTTAGGAGCAGGTATTAGAGCAGAGCAGCTCGTCACCCCTCACTGGGCCCCTGTGCAGAGGGACGACCACTTTAAGCTGTCATACCAGGGCATATTAGGGCCCAATGGGAGGGAGAGAGAGTGAAAGAGAGAGAGAGAGGTATAGTATATTCTATTGGGACATGATGTGAGAACTATAACCATAGAATTAATGGTTGTTCCAGGTAGCCAGGATATCAACACAGATATGTGACACGTCACCACACAGACCACCATTGTACTGGTGACCATGGGACACCTTATCCTACAATAGATGCACTCCAGGCCTGGATCAATGCTGTCTCACTGAGTAAAGGGAGAGAGAATGTGTATCGTTTTACAATTATTTTTGGTTGACCACTCTGTAGAGAGGAGTAGTTTAAAAATGGAACCAGAAATGTGGTTAACGTACAGTACATTTAAAAACTAATGAACTATAAAGAATCATAGGATCTAATGCATTTCAAATTAAACATTCATATTTGCATAGACATTAACCATGTCCCCACACACAGGGAATGACTCATGTTGCTTAATGGGTACTCTCACTGAGAGCGCTGTTCACAGAAGGGGACATCACCTCTGGTAAGATGGTAAGAGGGTCCAAGTGCTTTTCACATACTGCAGAGCTAAGCAGATTTGTCCAGGATCATAGCATAGCAGCATGGATGTAAAGTCAATGTGACATTACAGGCTATTGGCTAAAATTTGATTCAGGATAATGAGTCATCCATCACTGGTTTAAATGGTATTTTGTTGTCACGATCGTCATAATGATTAGACCAAGGCGCAGCGTGTGTAGAATTCCACATGTTAAATAAATAATAAACTCACCAAACAAAACAGAAGAAAAACAAACCGTGAAGCCATAATAGTGCTAACAGGCTACTATCCATAGTCAAAATCCCACAAAAACTAAAGGGGAAATGGCTGCCAAAATATGATCCCCAATCAGAGACAACGATAAACAGCTGCCTCTGATTGGAAATCATACCAGGCCAACATAGATATATAATTACCTAGATGACCCACCCTAGTCACACCCCGACCTAACCAACATAGAGAATAACAGGCTCTCTAAGGTCAGGGCGTGACATTTGTAATATGTTGAAGACACCCATATCATGGGTTTAAAGGTTTAAATTGTAAACTGTACAAGATGTGAATTGTAAATGTTACAAGGTTAAAGTTGTAAACTTTACAAGGTTTGAATTGTAAACTGTACAATATGTGAATTGTAAACTGTACAGGGTTAAACTTGTAAACTGTACAATATGTGAATTGTAAACTGTACAGGGTCAAACTTGTAAACTGTACAATATGTGAATTGTAAACTGTACAGAGTTTAAATTGTCAACTGTACAAGGTTTAAATTGTAAACTGCACAAGATGTGAATTGTAAACTGCACAGTGGGAAAGGGAGCCCCCTGTAATAGAGGTGTCATTGTTCCCCTGCACAGTGTTTACAAATCTGAAACGAGGAACCGGGGGTCCTCCTGTACCTCTGTCCGTTTTTAGGAAATCGAGATAGACCCCCCATATTTCATTTCTACCTCGTTGATAGCATTTATCAGCGACGTCTTGATAAAAACAAAATATGCAACTTAAGCCTGAGCATGGCTAAGCCGCCGAGGAGGACAGGATTACCTGGGGGCTGGCTGGGACAGACATCAGATTGTATTGTCATAAAGGGACCATTAGCCTCTTGGCAAACTGTACCTCAAGCCCCAGATGACAGGCCTTTTCAAGACAGACAGGGGAGAAAATATGAAACTTAAATTCTTCATGACAGAAACTTGAATGAATAAGTCAAAAAATGATAAAATAATAAAACAGACAAAAGCAAACATTTATGTTTACCTCTCGAGCATAAATGTACTCAAATGTATATTTGTTGTCTTTATTTGATCACATATTTTCCTTTGAAAAGAACTGTCCTTGTTTATTAACAGATAGAGAGTCGCCATACAAAACACAATGACCCAGACTTAGTGACTGGATGGGATTAAGTTTAATACCGAATCTTGACAGACATATCCTGGAAGCATATCAGTCCCTCAGATTTCCAAAGACAAATCTGGGATTGATTGTATTAACTGGATAGTTAAATACAGCTAATCCGCACTGATCACTTACTATGTCTCAGGGCATATTCTATTGCTTATTTAACACATTTAGGCTACCACAATTTTCTTAGGATGTCTAAACAAAACAAAAGATGACATTAAACTGAATAATTATTGCAACTAAACTGTTATTTTATCCACACAAAAGAGCAAGATTAAAAAAGAAGAGAAATTATTAAATATGCAGACGAGGCAGCAACAAGAAAGGCAGAATTTCCATGCCAGGCTGTCATCTTCTTATTCCTGTTCATCTTTGAGTTGGTCTATTCTTTAGGAAGTGAAGCATTTCTGGCAAGTAGTACAATGTCTGAATGACTGGAGGGGATGGATTGATGGTCAGACAAAGGGCCCGGGACAGGTTGACTAGACAGCTTCATGTTCCTGTGTGTTGTCACTTTCCCTGGTAGGGAAGAAGAGGTCTAGTCTGTCCCTAATCTGAGGGGGATCAGTCAGGTGGGAGCTGGGGGTCAGTCAGGTGGTGGTGGTGGGGGGGGGGGTAGACTAGGCGATGATGGTTCAGACTAGGTAGCCCCCTCCAATCTCCCTAGCTACTTTTCTCTCTATGCACACCCTCAGGACCATAGTGTGATCTGGGCGGTGATAAAGGTCTAGAAGAGGTCAGTGACAGAGACAGAATGCCAGACTGGCTGGGCAGGCAGGGTTGGAGTCAAACCACTCTGTCTCTGTGAGGTGAGGACTTGGTGGCCCAGCCAGCCTGTCCTGAAGGGGTGTATGAAAGGCATGCATTCTCAGAGGCGCGACACAGAGAGAAGAAAGTCTGGGAGTCAGTCTGACTCTGACCAGGCAGCCATGCTGTCTTACCCTTTATTCCCCATCCCGCCCGCCCTCCCTTTCTTTCCCTCCCTCAGTCCAATATCTGGGAGACTCCAGGCGCCACAGTGTAACTGCAGTCTCAGGTATGCTTCTGCAAGACACTACTACACAATCTCCCCAGGCTTCTATAGCCTAGCTGGGATCAGAGGAGTGATCATCCTACTGTATTATCTGAGCTATTCTATACCAAGTTTCGATTGTTGTTCCCCAATTCCTATACACTATTCTCACATCAAACGTTAAGAATTCTCACATCAAATTGAACTTAATGAAAGTATTTCCTCCAATTCATTGTGTAGTACAGTATTGGCTTCTTCTTTTCCTTGTTCTCTTCTCCCTCCCTCTACTCCCCTCTAATGTTGTGGCATTGTCATCATGTTTAAGGGTTTAGGATGATTACAAAATAATGTGAAAATAGAACAAGTAAGCAGAGCCTATGTTGAGGTTCACCCTCTGTCAGCATAGTGACAGCTGCAGGGGCAATTTTCATTGTGGTGCATGTGGTTTTGTGGTAGATATGCTCTCATCTAAACAACATACTAAGCTGTGGCTGCTGGTTCATTATTTAAACAGGCCACAAGGATCATAATGCACATTTGTTCCTCAATGAAAAATCTTGACTTAAATTTGGATGATTTCTCTGTATGTTTTGTGGGACCGAAGGACTGTGCAGGGTTTTGTGTTTTAAGTAGGAAGGATTTGAGCGTGATTATGTGTTAACATAAATGAAGAGATTTATGATGGAAGATTTTAAATGTAGTTGTAGCCAATTATGTAGTTGTAGCCTATTATAACACACATATATATATATATATATTATTAACGTTTTTTTGTCTTGTTTTTTAAAAAAAATTTTAACGAATACAAAATCATTCCAACATCAACATACCTGGCTGGCTTCAAGGTCCGAATCCGGAATCCTTGGGAGGTCCCTACTCCATTGAAGTTTAAATGTAAAATGGTTAGGGTTAGGGTAAGGTTTAAGGTTAGGAACGTCCCAAGGATTCCGGATAGCACTGACCCTGGCTTCAGTCAAAGAAGAAGAAGACCCTGGCTTCAGTCAGTGGAGCGGAGGTGATGCGGACAGCTTCATTGTGTTTGCGGAACACTCTCTGCCAATGCGCACTACCACCACTATCCCATAACTACCCTCACTGGAAATCCGTTCTGTCATCACAGCGACGCACAACGAAAAGATAGCAAACATGTCAGACAAGAAACAGACTGTGGATTTGGGATTATTAGAGGAGGACGATGAGTTTGAAGAATTCCCAGCTGAGGGTAAATTCATTATATTTCCATACGTTACTATTGTTCACCCGTTTTTTACTGAATTGTCTCATTTAGTGACAACTTTTAGTGACAAAACCGGGCCCGACAGTGACTCAGCTAGTTTAGCAAGCTATGTTAACAACATTGAATGAAGTAAAAGTAAATAGCTGGTGTGCTAGCAGCAGCAGCTGACTAGCTAGCTAACTTAGTAGCTACCACTTTGAATTGTATTATTCACCTGATTGAACGTTATACCGTTAGCTAACTAGCGATTACACTGGTGTAAACTTTACATAGTTAAACATTAGTTAACTAGCGTTAGTTGTAATGTAAACAACAACGCGCAGCATCTAGCTAAAAGCCAGCTAGCGTTAATTAACGTTAGTTACTGTAGCTAGCTAGCTAGCTATGCTAGCTGGAGTAGTAGCTAGTTGAGTAAAGGGCCATCCACACCAAGTTTGATAACTTGAACGATAAAATATACATAACCTAAACGTTGGGGGGGGGGGGGGTTCCACTGTACACCTGTCAGTCAACTGATCAACGCATCCTATTGCAGGCCTATTAATAAGGTGGTAACACAGACCATTCACTGCTTCAGGATGGGACAACTGCAAATAATACTTCAATGTACATGTATGCCTAATGAAAAATAATAAATTCGTATTTATATCTAACAATTCAACAATAACCCCTGTTTACCCCGTCATTTACATCATGCCTCGTTGCTGAAGTGTTTTGTAAATTGTTAATTTGTTTGCATCTTCTTTTCCTCAGTGATCATCTGTCCGTTGAAACTTTTTGCAACGCATCAGTGCAGCAATGTTATCACTGGCCAAAGTAATCACACCAATACTCATACTATATAACTTTCCCTGAATGTTAATTTGGCCTATTTTATATTCAGCAATTAACAAGAGCAAGCCTGCTTCACTCCACAAATGCCTCGCATTAAACAAAAATAAGTATACAAATAAATGTCCTATAGTTTTTTGCGAATTTCACATGAAAATAAATATTGGGGAGTCTTGCTTAGCCTATATTGCGCATGAGAACAGCTGGAAGAGAGTAGAGGTCGACCAATTATGATTTTTCAACGCAGATACCGATTATTGGAGGACCAAAAAAAGCCTATACCGATTAATCGTCTGATTTAATTAATTATTTTTTTATTTTTTTATTTGTAATAATGGCAATTACAACAATACTAAATGAACACTTATTTTAACTTAATATAATATATCAATCAAATCAATATAGCCTCAAATAAATAATGAAACATGTTCAATTTGGTTTAAATAATGCAAAAAAAAAGTGTTGGAGAAGAAAGTAACGTTTAAGTTCCTTGCTCAGAACATGAGAACATATGAAAGCTGGTGGTTTCATTTAACATGAGACTTCAATATTCCCAGGTAAGACGTTTTAGGTTGTAGGAATTATAGGACTATTTCTCTCTATACGATTTGTATTTCATAAACCTTTGACTATTGGATGTTCTTATAGGCACTTTAGTTTTGCCAGTGTAACAGTATAGCTTCCGTCCCTCTCCTCTCTCCTACCTGGGCTCGAACCAGGAACACATCGACACAGCCACCCTCGAAGCAGTGTTACCCATGCAGAGCAAGGGGAACAACCACTCCAAGTCTCAGAGCGAGTGATGTTTGAAACGCTATTAGCGCGCACCCCGCTAACTAGCTAGCCATTTCACATCGGTTACACCAGCCTAATCTCGGGAGATGATAGGCTTAAAGTCATAAACAGAGCAATGCTTGAAGCACAGCGAAGAGCTGCTGGCAAAACTCACGAAAGTGCTGTTTGAATGAATGCTTAAGAGCCTGCTGCTGCCTACCATCGCTCAGTCAGACTGCTCTATCAAATCATAGCCTTAATTATAACATAAAAACACACAGAAATACTTAGGTCGTTAATATGGTCGAATCCGGAAACTATCATCTCGAAAACAAGATGTTTATTCTTTCAGTGAAATACGAAACCATTCCATATTTTATCTAACGGGTGGCATCCCTAAGTCTAAATATTGATGTTACATTGTACAACCTTCAATGTTATGTCATAATTACGTAAAATTCTGGCAAATTAGTTCGCAACGAGCCAACCGGCCCAAACTGTTGCATATACCCTGACTCTGCATGCAATGAACGCAAGAGAAGTGACATAATTTCACCTGGTTAATATTGCCTGCTAACGTCGATTTCTTTTAGCTAAATATGCAGGTTTAAAAATATATACTTCTGTGTATTGATTTTAAGAAAGGCATTGATGTTTATGTTAGGTACACATTGGAGCAACGACAGTCCTTTTTCGCGAATGCGCACCGCATCGATTATATGCAACGCAGGACACGCTAGATAAAATAGTAATATCATCAACCATGTGTAGTTAACTAGTGATTATGATTGATTGTTTTTTTATAAGATAAGTTTAATGCTAGCTAGCAATTTACCTTGGCTTCTTACTACATTCACATAACAGGCATGCTCCTCGTGAGGCGGGTGGTTAGAGCGTTGGACTAGTTAACTGTAAGGTTGCAAGATTGAATCCCCGAGCTGACAAGGTAACAATCTGTCGTTCTGCCCCTGAACAAGGCAGTTAACCCACCGTTCCTAGGCTGTCATTGAAAATAAGAACGTGTCCTTAACTTCTTGCGTCGAGCAATCCCGGATCCGGGATCCTATTTATAGCCTCAAGCTCATTAGCATAACGCAACGTTAACTATTCATGAAAATCGCAAATGAAATGAAATAAATATATTTGCTCTCAAGCTTAGACTTTTGTTAACAACACTGTCATCTCAGATTTTCAAAATATGCTTTTCAACCATAGCTAAACATGCATTTGTGTAAGAGTATTGATAGCTAGCATAGCTATAAGCCTAGAATTCAGCCAGCAACATTTTCACAAAAACAAGAAAATCATTCAAATAAAATAATTTACCTTTGAAGAACTTCAGATGTTTTCAATGAGGAGACTCTCAGTTAGATAGCAAATGTTCAGTTTTTCAAAAAATATTATTTGTATAGGACAAATCTCTCCGTTTTGTTCACGTTTGGCTATGAAAAAAACCTGTATCCAGTTATAGCCTCAAGTCCATTAGCATAACGTAACGTTAACTATTTATGAAAATTGCAAATGAAATGAAATGAATGTGTTAGCTCTCAAGCTTAGCCTTTTCTTAACAACACTGTCATCTCAGATTTTCAAAATATGCTTTTGAACCATAGTAAAACAAGCATTTGTGTAAGAGTATTGATAGCTAGCGTAGCATTAAGCGTAGCATTTAGTGGGCAACATTTGCAGTAAAGGATTCAAATAAAATCATTTACCTTTGAAGAACTTCGGATGTTTTCAATGAGGAGACTCTCAGTTACATAGCAAATGTTCAGTTTTTCCTGAAAGATTCTTTATGTAGGAGAAATCGCTCCGTTTTGTACATCACGTTTGGGTACCAAAAAAAAACGAAAATTCAGTCATCAAAACTGCGAACTGTTTTCCAAATTAACTCCTTAATATCGACTGAAACACGGCAAACGCTGTTTAGAATCAATCCTCAAGGTGTTTTTCACATATCTCTTCATTGATATATCGTTTGTGGATGTCTACTTTCTCCTCTGAATCGCTTGGAAAAAGACGTGCAGTTGAAGATGACGCACCAATTTCGACGGAGGACACCGGGCGGACACCTGGCAAATGTAGTCTCTTATGGTCAATCTTCCAATGATATGCCTACAAATACGTCCCAATGCTGCAGACACCATGGGGAAACGATAGATCGGGCAGGCTCATTCCTTGCGCATTCACAGCCATATAAGGAGACAATGAAAAACAGAGCCTCAAAAATCCTGCTCATTTCCTGTTTGAAGTTTCATCTTGGTTTCGCCTGTAGCATCAGTTCTGGGGCACTCACAGACAATATCTTTGCAGTTTTGGAAACGTCAGAGTGTTCTCTTTCCAAAGCTGTCAATTATATGCATAGTCGAGCATCTTTTTGTGACAAAATATTGCGCTTAAAACGGGCACGTTTTTTTTAATCCAATAATGAAATAGCGCCCCCATAGATGTAAGAGGTTAACTGACTTGCCAAGTTAAGGTGTAAAAAAAACATATTTATCGGCCAATCGGCGTCCAAATATACCGATTTCTTATGAAAACTTGAAATCGGCCCTAATTAATCGGCCATACCGATTAATCGGTCGACCTCTAGGGCCTACCATCGCAAAATATGGCATTCTCATGCGCTGTTTGTCGACATCATTCTCCAAAGTCATCCTATAATTAATGTGGCCACCAATATGCTCACATATGTACAGTTATTTAGGCAGGTTCACTGTACGCTCTGCCTTCACTTTTTAGTGGTGTGGTGGTTATCAATGTTTTCTCGTTGGAGGGATAGGGAAAATATCACTCTGAAAGTGATCCAAACGATGGCTCTCGTTATCGTTCACCACTCTTTTTGTAGTTATCATTGCAGTTGTGAACACTCATGTTCACTTGAATTAGAATAATTTATTTTTTATTCTAGTTATCGTCCTTAATGTGGACGGCCCTGTAAAGTTACTTGTTAGCTAGCTAACGGTGTTTCATAATTTCTCTTCATTGTATTTCTCTGTGTTCAGATTGGACGGGTCTGGATGAGGATGAAGATGCCCACGTGTGGGAAGACAACTGGGATGATGACAACGTAGAGGATGACTTCTCTAATCAACTCCGGTAGCCAGCCACACCATTCATATATTTACATTTGTATTATTATTTAGCAAAAGCTTTAATACAGAGCGATTTACAGGAGCAATTTGGGTTAAGCGCCTTGCTCAAGGGGACATCAACAGATTTTTCACTGTATCTTCTTCACGGGAGACAAATCGCCCCAATGCTTGCACTAAATGTTGACGCGCAATACTTGCGGCAGGGTTTTGGAAACATAAGGAACATAAACTCAGCAAAAAAAGAAATGTCCTCTCACTGCCAACTGCTTTTATTTTCAGCAAACTTAACATGTGTAAATATTTGTGTGAACATAAGATTCAACAACTGAGACATAAACTGAACAAGTTCCACAGACATGTGACTAACAGAAATCGAATTATGTGTCTCTGAACAAAGAGGGGGTCAAAATCAAAAGTAACAGTCAGTATCTGGTGTGGCCACCAGCTGCATTAAGTACTGCAGTGCATCTCCTCCTCATAGACTGCACCAGATTTGCCAGTTCTTGCGGTGAGATGTTACCCCACTCTTCCACCAAGGCACCTGCAAGTTCCCGGACATTTCTAGGGGGGAATGGCCCTCACCCTCCGATCCAACAGGTCCGAGACGTGCTCAATAGGATTGAGATCCGGGCTCTTTGCTTGCCATGGCAGACACTGACATTCCTGTCTTGCAGGAAATCAGGCACAGAATGAGCAGTATTGCTGGTGGCATTGTCATGCTGGAGGGTCATGTCAGGATGAGTCTACAGGAAGGGTACCACATGAGGGAGGAGGGTGTCTACCCTGTAACGCACAGTGTTGAGATTGCCTGCAATGACAACAAGCTCAGTCCGATGATGCTGTTACACACCGCCCCAGACCATGATGGACCCATCACCCCAATTCAACCCTGCTCCAGAGTACAGGCCTCGATGTAACGGTCATTCCTTTGACGATAAACAAGAATCTGACCATCACCCCTGGTTCGACAAAACCGCGACTCACCAGTGAAGAGCAATTTTGCCAGTCCTGTCTGGTCCAGCAACGGTGGGCTTGTGCCGATAGGCAACGTTGTTGCCGGTGATATCTGGTGAGGACCTGCCTTACAACAGGCCTACAAGCCCTTAGTCCAGCCTCTCTCAGCCTATTATGGACATTCTGAGCACTGATGGAGGGATGGTGTATTCCTGGTGTAACTCGGGCAGTTTTTGTTGCCGCCATCCTGTACCTGTCCCGCAGGTGTGATGTTCGGCTGTACCGATCCTGTGCAGGTGTTGTTAAACGTGGTCTGCCACTGCGAGGACGATCAGCTGTCCGTCCTGTCTCCCTGTAGCGCTGTCTTAGGCGTCTCACAGTACGGACATTGCAATTTATTGCCCTGGCCACATCTGCAGTTCTCATGCTTCCTTGCAGCATGCCTAAGGTACGTTCACGGATATGAGTAGGGACCCAGGGCATCTTTCTTTTAGTGTTTTTCAGATACAGTAGAAATGCCTCTTTAGTGTCCTAAGTTTTCATAACTGTGACCTTAATTGCCTACCGTCTGTAAGCTGTTAGTGTCTTAACGAATGTTCCACAGGTGCATGTTCATTAATTGTTTATGGTTCATTGAACAATTATGGGAAACGGTGTTTAAATCCTTTACAATGACGATAAAAATGATAATTAAAAAATCAAGTTCAATTTACACCAATATAATTTTTCATGTCCTGATTCATTCAGTGGGGTCTTTCTCTAACATATCATTAACATCATATCCAAAAAGTTGGATTTCTAACCTAATACATCTGATAATAAGCACCAAGCTCTGACAGAGCGGCAGCTTTATCCCAGAAACTTTTGAGGATTTGCAGTCATGGCTTCCAAGTTGCTTCTGCTGGTGAAAATAGCTAAATTTGCATGACACAATCTGAATTGAATGTAAAAGGCTTTGAAAATAAAAAGCTTGTGGGTACACTCAGTGCTCCCTTGACAGTTCAGAGAGATGCTTGTTTTTTTAATCTTTAAAAAAGAACAGTAACTTTGCATTGATATGAACAGCCTGTACTAAAATATGAACATACTACATGTCATGTCTCAAAATCTATCTTACCTCTATATTGTTTTATATCCTCTACATTTGAGAAGATGAGTTCAATGATAAGCCTGTCAGGTAGCCTTCATTCTCACACAGCAGTCAGCTTAGCTGACAAGATGCTATCTTCCTGATTTTTATTTTATTTTTATGACCACTTTTTTTAATCTTCTCTGGCCTCTATTGGTTTTTGCCAAAAAAAAATCATATCCTACAAGGGTAAAAAAAAAAAATATATATATTTTTTTTTTTTTCTTGAACAGATTATGCTAGAGACATGAGGTTTGGACAGTTGGTTTTCTTTGAGGATTATCTACACCAGGGCTGTCCAACCCTGTTCCTGGAGACCTACCCTCCTGTAGGTTCTCACTCCAACCCTGTTCCTGGAGAGCTACCCTCCTGTAGGTTTTCACTCTGACCCCAGTTGTAACCAACCTGATTCAGCTTTTCAAGCGGCTAATTATTATAATAAGTTGAGCTAGATGAGGGTTGGAGTGAAAACCTACAGGATGGTAGCTCTCCAGGAACAGGGTTGGAGTGAGAACCTACAGGAGGGTAGCTCTCCAGGAACAGGGTTGGACAACCCTGATCTACACAATTAATGTATAATTCTACCCATTATTCAAAAGTTGCATTTTTGATTGGACACCCTACTTTATAGGGTTAGTGTTCCCACATGGCCATCTCTCCATGTCACATGGTTTATTTACGGAAGACTGAGGCAGTCTGTTCAAAACTTACTGTAACGTTACCTTGCAGTATCTATTTTATTGGAAACATTATTTCTTGCTGTTTTGAAAGATAAGGGACATATATTTCGAAAACCATTTTGCCATTACTGAACTTTCTAATGACGGCGTTGGAATTGTAGATCACATGGCCAGCCGTGGGCGACACGCTCGTAGCCAGATAGCTACACCTTTACTTATGACAAGTCATTGTGCCCCACTCCGCTTCACAACCATAGAAATAAGATGAAGCCCTCAGTTAAAGGGATGTGAAAAAAAGTCAAAAAAATCCTCATCGAATAGTGGTGTTTCGAATGTTATCGTAGAGACCAGTGTTTCAAAGTCAGAAATGACCACTAGAATTACTCTCCTAAGTCTGTGTTCCAAGTAGGGTACCTGAGTTTACGAGTTTTGTCGTTTCATCAACTGACCTTTCACCTTTCCAACCAAAAGATGATAAAACAAAGCCGTTTACAACCTTCATAATGTAGCCCTGTTAGTTTACATACAATCTTTTGTTTGGCTTATTGAGCAAAGTAAGCAAGCCAACTGAACGATTAGGCTATTAGCAATGTTTGCTAGCTTTATCGTCTAGCTAAATTTAAGCTAATTGGTTGAAGAGTTGTCCGACGTCTTTACGAGTTCACCAACTGAGAGCTAGGAGATCCCGAGACACATCCGAATGCACCATAATCCTGGAAGTCTTTTCTTGTGGGTGGGGCTTTCTGTTGTCTGGGTTACTGTTTGCACCCGCTGCTTTCAGCCGTTCATCTTGGTTGTCTCTTTTCTTACCTGGGGAGACATTAGTCAGCATTATTGCATGTCATTTGTAAATTATTATGCAGGCTTCGAATGATACGGACAGTCTACAATGTGTGCTTTATTGTCAGTAATATGTATTCTATGCATTTGCATGCGTAGGCTACGCTTGTTGAATAATCAACTAGTGTATTGACTTGAAGTGGCCAGTCTGTACACATTTTTTTTTAGTGTCCTTCAGACAATAGGGCATTCAAACCTTTGATGGCTGCTATTAAGACATTTATAGAAGACATGGTGTATGATTTATGTTTTAAGCATTTAGCCTTGTACAAGTAGATCTACTTCCTTATAAATCTGTAGCTGTATTATATTTCTTCAGTTGGATTTCATAATGCTTTTCTCAATCAACATAGGACACTTGTGCTTTAACCATTGGACTGCTTGGATGTGTCTCAAATGGAACACTATTCCCTATATAGTGCACAACTTAAGACCACAGCACCCGCTCTTCCCATAGGGCTCTGGTAAAAAGTAGTGCACTAGAGATAAGGAAAAAGGTGCCACTTGGAACGCACACTTTGTAATCATCTCAATTGACTGGTCCTTTTTTTCTCTCTCCGTAGAGCGGAGCTGGAGAAACATGGTTCCAAGATGGAGACGTCGTAGTAGCTGCCTAGTGGACACAGCTGCTGGGATTAGATATGGATGGACTTTGATGTTCTGAATGTTAAAACTTCACACTTACGATGGAGGATGTTTATAACTAAACTCGCTCCTTTTTTTCCAAAAAACCTTGACTTGAGTAAAGTGTTTGAAAATGTCCCCCTTTGGATGTTTTCATTGTTCTAATGATCTGTATTGATTCAGATAATGTAAGAGTTATCTAAACATTAAAGGTGGTTCAGTTCACGTACCCATTGTATTACTCTTTATTTATGTACATTTTCCAACTCTTTGGGCATAAAACAGCTGGTCAGTTACTGTTTTAATATAAATCCATATTTTCCAATGTTTTGTTTTACTATAAAGACCACTTTGTCCACGGCTTGGGTTTAACATCCGTTTAAATACCACTTTTTGTTAGAGCCATTGATTTGAAACGTAGCTTTTCTGCCAGCACAACACTTAACCTACGTTTTAATGGTCCAGTAATTATTGGACTGTGTGACACTCTCCACATCCATTTTAATCCACAATATGAATGTTGTATGATGTTAGTAAGAGTCAAGTGCTGCATCACTCATCTTTCCATTGTGATGCTCTTGGTTTGAAAACTACCACCCACTTTTCACATGGTCACTCTCCTATAGTAAACCATTTAAATAAGCAGGTGTGTGTCGGAGAGAGAGACTGGGTAGAGACGCGCACACAGGGAGTTGTGCAAAGTTGTGTGTGTGCCGTGCATATTTGTCTGTGTCTAAAGTATGACTGACACACACACTGCCAGCCACACAGTGAAGAGTTCCTCTCTGCTGTCTGTATAACAACCCCTGCCTTCCCTCTGAGCCCATGGGGTTGGGGCTGAGTCTCTGAAGGAGAGATTATCCACTGCCATGTTTGTCAGGGGCAGGGAGGTGGTCTCAGCATGGGGGCCCCCGGCCTGCCCTGCCTGGGCCTGCCCTACTCCCGACCAGGCCCTACTCTTCCGGCTCCGCACAGCAGGGACCCCCGCACTGAACCGGAGGCCAATTTACCCCAGCCACACTCCCCCGGCAAAATGATTTCTCTGCATTTGTGGACTCTTACTCAGGGTGCTGATGAGCTGAAATGGATGCCAGTAAGACCTGCTGCCTGCCAGCCTGCTGTAGCAGAGAAGAGCTGCTTCCTCCTGTTTTCCCCCCTCTGCCTGGCACTTGGCTGTCTCATTGTCCTTTGTGTTGCTGGTAGGCATGCTATATCTCCTGTTGGAATAGGAATCAGATATGTTTTATACACATTCTGTTTTGTTTCTCTTCATAGTACTTTTTATTTATGGACATATTATTATAGATGCAATCCTGATTTTCAGTTCAAAACAACATGTAGGGTTAATTTATCGAATCTAAACACCACCTCTCTACACAAAACGGAACGTGTTGATGAATGTTTAAAGCAGTGGATGGCAGTCCAATAGTCTTACCACATTTCCAAAAGATTCTACTTTGACATTCTATGTTGAACCGCCACTGTTCATCGACAGCCAGCAGGTGATCCACTGTGCGTTGATGTTCGTTTAGTTCTCTCTTCTCTAAGGTATGTTCTCTGATGTTTCTGAAGTTGTGCAGGTGTAAGTCCTCATGATGAGAGAGTATCTCCTAAGAGGTTATAGCTCCCTCTTCACCAGTGATTATACCAAACACTGTTGTCTGCAGACCACAATCCAACTTCTCCCTTGTGTATAAAGCCCTAACACCCATCCTGATTTCTCCAACCATTCAGAATGAAATTTCAACATGCCCAAAAGGAATATTGGTGTCGTTATAGACACCAGTGAATTCAGCAGTCCCTTTGCTTGTATACATTACTACTCTTGTCTTGCAGTTAAGGGTTTTTACATGTCAAATAAAATAAAATTGTATTTGTCACATGATCAAATGGAGGATGCAGAACTGAGACTGACACATTGCACAAAGATGCACATCTAACTATGCCCTTGAAGCTAAGTGCCAGGAGCTGGATCATTATTTTAATTGTTGGAAAGGCAGCGGAGTGAGAGAATCGGTAAGTGAGAGAAACGGAGGAGAACACACGGCCATTTTGTTTGTGCTGAGAGCGGAAGATTGTCCCCTTGTATTGGGGCTTGAGGAGGGCCTCTGTGGCTCCCCCAATATTCAGCCTCACAGGCCTCACAGCTTTTCACTCTTCTCTATAATATCTCCATCTAGAATTGCTTTTCATTTACCTAACTTTTTGTCATTCATTTATGACCCGCATGATTCACCTTGACATGGGCAGTCTGCCCACTTTGACCAATATTGATGTATCAACTCAATCACATTTATAGTTTGAACTGAGACCCAATGAGGATTTATTTTTGGAAGGCAATACGATTTCATTTTGGGTTTCATCAATAGACTGCTACAATTGCTTTTGTCCACTTTGTCTAAAGCATCTCTACATGGAACCCCAGATTAGGGTTTGACCATTTTCTTTGCTGATAATATAAAAAATATAACCAGCAAGACATGTCACAATATAAATCCAGTGAAGAGAACATGTTTTGTAACATTTTAGATATATATTTTATTCTATTGTTCCTCTGCCCTTGTGGCTGTGTGCGATGGATGGATCCATCCCACTGTCTCAACTCTGAAGAGAGGACACACACAGCATCCTCCCAGGCTATACTTTACTTCCCTCTCCCTTAGACAATGCTGGGTACTGCGGTCGTTCCAGGGTTCTGTGACCGCAGCAGGCCTCTCCACCGCCAGCCAAGAAAGACGGGGCCGTCGTAGTCGTGCAGGCAGGGAGCACACAGCTGCTACAATAATAGGCCTAATTGCACGTTTCTTTTGTGGGGATGAAATTAGTGGCAGAGTACTGCTACATACAATGCCCCCACAAACCTCGAAAAAAAAGAGAGACACGAGGGGGCGAGTCGTTCACCAGAGAGAGACCCATCACTGCCTACCACCCACGGCCAAGCGTCGTCCCACACCTGTATTCGCCCTCGCTAAAGTAAACACCGATAATAAGGTGTAATTACTTTTGAAAATAACGAGGAGGGCTCCCCATGTGAGAATGGCTCGCCTGTTTATTGTGAGGCTGAAACGACCCCAGAGGACACTGGAGGAAAACCCTATCAAAAGCCTGAGTGTTCCCACAGAGAGACCCCACAGGACAGACAGGCATGCATCAGTTTCAAGGAGGACCTTGTTTTTTCATGTCAAAACCGCGTCATTTCTGCCCTTATCACCGCAATGGGGATGGACCCTGGAGAGTGTGGGCCAGGTGGGGTTTCAGTATGGCAGCAAGCTGAGCTGGGCGTTAAAGTGACGTAGCCCTGTATTGAAATGCATGCAACTAATAAAGAGTTATGTTTTGTTCCATGTGTTCTATCTACACTATACCCTGTCTAGTTCCCACCTGTTTCTCCGTCACACTACACTATACCCTGTCTAGTTCCCACCTGTTCCTCCATCACACTACACTATACCCTGTATACCCTGTCTAGTTCACACTACACTATACCTTGTCTAGTTCCCACCTGTTTCTCCGTCACACTACACTATACCGTCACACTACACTATACCCTGTATACCCTGTCTAGTTCACACTACACTATACCTTGTCTAGTTCCCACCTGTTTCTCCGTCACACTACACTATACCGTCACACTACACTATACCCTGTATACCCTGTCTAGTTCACACTACACTATACCTTGTCTAGTTCCCTTCTGTTTCTCCATCACACTACACTATACACTGTCTAGTTCCCACCATTTTCTCCATCACACATATTAAAGTTCAGTTAAAAGGGGATAGACTCATCATAGACCGTAGAACACGACACTGGACAGTTCAGACAGTAGGATCATACTGGAGTTTCAGTGTCGTTCAGGCCTTAAACACATCTGACATGTTCTCACACAGAGAGAAAGCAAATGGAATTCTTCTTTTTAACGCCATCAGTGGTGGTTGAGTCACTATGAAAACAGCCTTTAGTTTAATGTCAGTGGGGATTATGGACTTCCCTGCTGCAGCAGAGCAGTTTAGCATTCCTCTTATTTTTGGTCTGGATGGAATTTTGAGTGGAATAAATGTATAATCTCTCAGACATTGAGCAAAAGGCCACTCTCAGCCTAATGTGAATGTGATATGGACATGCATGGTCCTGCATAGACAGTGATTAGAAAACATACTATTCTGTATAGAGTACACTACTTTTAACCAGAGCCTAAATAGGGAATAGAGTGCCATTTGGTACGCACACAGTACAATTCAGTGTAAGCGTCAAGGGGCTGCTGATGGGACTACTTTACTAAGACTTGAAGGTGAGGGCCTCCTCAAAAATTCAGTAATAAAATCAAAGTAGATATGACTGCCGGTATTCATTACCCACAATACCTTGTTATGGTACAGCACAGTCACCTCTGCTTGACATATATTTGAATGTAAATGTGTCACATTCTGTAAGTAACGGATCACTACAGTAGTATTGACTGAGTCTCAACCTGTGTGTCAATGAAAGCAGTAGTATCAGGACAAAATATAGAAGTGGTTGAAATAGGTCAAGCCAATGACTTTTGGAGGATCTCGCTACAATATCCTCAGCATGTAGGCCTATCATATTCCTGTATTTATTTACACAGGGGGACATTTAATTAAGGGCTAGCTAAAAAAACTCTTATCCAGTGTTCCATAAGAATTATCTTCATGCTATCATTAAATCTCAATGTGCAATAGGCCTGAATGGGCTTTCTGAAAATGTAAATCAATATGTTTACAGTGACGTCCCCAACAAACTCCCCACTGTGCCACCATCCACACAGACACCAATACCAACAATTAGGGTTTGTTTTCCATTTTTATTCCTCTTTTTCCTCCCCAATGACCTTATTTGTAAGCATTTGTAGCTCCCATATCAAGCCATCCATTCTACTGAGCTTAAAAGCATTGGACAATGAAGGAAGAAACATTTACAAAACAATTTAGACACAGAGAGAGAGGCTTTTGCAGGGCAAATAGGCACTTGTGTTATCATCATCACTGGTGAATTGTTGTCAGTTCAAATATAATGTGCAGTACTCCACTCCCATTTAAATAATTAATTTATTCATAGATATACTGTATGTTTACATATAGGCCTGATTACAATATCAACTAACAAGTAAAAATGTATCAAATTAAGTTGAGAAGCTTCTAAGGATGTATTTATTAAGCCATGAAGCAGACTTGCTCATCAAGAGCAACATGCAATTTATACATAAAAAAATCACAAAAAGTCTGGTGCTATCCTATAAGATCATACAGGCGTTTTTCATCTCATTGGCCTGCGATTGTTATTTCACCATTTCCCTGTGGTCAGTCTAAAAACTATCACATGTTTACAGAGGAGGATCATCCTACTGACTGACAAACACATAAAATGGGAGAAAAACAGACAAACACAGGCAAATTATTAGCTGCTGCGAGCAGCAGTGGATTGGAGAGCCTGGGAGGCCTGGCACCGCCATGGTCAATGGTGCTGGGTCCAACAAGGAAACGATTAATCATGTGTGAGCGTCTGTCTGCTCGCTAGACGACAACAACGCTCCAAATCTCTGCCTGAGCCTGAGGCTGCACACCAGCCATCTACACAGGCATGCAGTCCCTCACACACAGATGAGCACACACAGACAGGCTAGCATAAAGACAGACATAGTCATACATACAGTACATGCACACACAAACACACACATGCACGCACACGCTCCAACACACACACACACACACACGGATGTGCTTATGCTATATCAGGTATATCAGACAAATGTCATCAACTCAGTGCCGATGTCTTATTCACGACGATGTTCAAAGAAGCTGTACTGTGCTGGCTCTCTTTTCAAGTCTCAAACAGATCATAATCACCTAGCAAGTCCAACACATTCAATAGAGATTGATGGATATTGCCATGTGCATTCACTGAGAAATTTCAAGTGTTGAAGGCCTACTACATATTTATTGCTACTCTGAATCGAAACAGAGAGTTTTTGATGTTTCTCTTACTCTCAAAATTACAGAGGGACAAAACCTGAACTGAGCTTTTTCATTTCACTCACTCAGGGAAGTTTAGTCGTCCTTAATTTAACTATTTGTCTTCCGAGTGGCAAAGTGATTTAGGTATGAACTAAAGCAGGCGAGGGCTTACCGAAATGAAATAGGAAATGTGTTGTTTATTCCCCTGCTTGGGATTGGGGGAAAGGGGAGGGTTTGGAGAAAAAAACATAAATGCAAACAAAGTGGTGTGTGTTTCACGATTGGGTGTCTGGATGGCATCAGGCGAGGCTGACCAATTAGGACTGACACAGGTTACTCTAGGGGTCTCAACTGAGAAACACCGCCAAAGCCTGCTAGGAAAAAGTAGCTTTGAATCCCAGGCTAGAAAAGGGAGGGGTGAGGGGATGCATACATGGGCATTCCCCTCTTTTTCCAAATGGTATTTTTTTCTAAAATCATCCCACCCACTATTGGTAGTAGCCGAGCTGTGTCTTGCAGGTTGCCTTTTTGGGGCTAAGCTAAAATAAACAAAGGATATATGCCTACTTTACTTCATGTATCTCTAACTTACATTTGTTGATGTAATGCAAATATTTAGTTAAGATAAAATAGTAACTTTATTGACAGTGTTTAATCTGTGGTGCATAATCAACCCTGGTCCCCAATCAATTGTGATTACAGATCAATATCTTCTTTCCCTGGTGTAATCCCTTAATTCCAATATGTAATCAATGTGGGGACTGCATACCCACAAGTACACACACACACACATTCCACACCACTCCTGGTCTTCACTCTATAGGACCAGATGACCAACTCCTCAGGGAGATGAAAAGGAAAAGACTTAAAGATTTGCTGGTGTACTTGTTTAGTTCAAAGACAAATGCCCCTCTGATAATTCCCCACAATGCTCCTTGCGGGGCCCCTGTGATCACCGATTATGAGAAAGCCCAGGAATCTGAGAGACAACTGCCTCAACCAAGGGAAGAGAAGAGCCTAAAGCCTCCACACACCGCTCTCCTCTCTCACTCCCTCCATCCATCCTTCTCTAACCAGAATGCCTGGACCCTGTGTTTGTAGGCAGCATCTGGGTTCATTTAGCCTAGGAGGGGGACCCTACGCCCTCTCGTGTTGCAGGCCTGAGTGTGGGCCCTTGTTTTTTTGGAGAGGGGTTCAAGCCCCACTGACCGCCTGGACCTTCTCAAACCACCCCAGCGGGTGCATCCGCCCAGCCCTCCAGAAGGCCAATTTCAGCCCATCCCAGATGCCCCTGAGCATGTTTAGTGTAGCTCTTCATCTAAACTGAAAGATGTTAAACAGATTCATCCAGAAGCCAGCAGTCTCATTGAGGTTTGGAGGAGAAGGAGTGGGTGGACAGTGGTGGTAAGGGGTGGGGGAGGACTTCGGCTGCAAGTGAATGTGTGTGCGTGTGTGCATGCCTGAGTTTGCGTGTGGTTAACGACGTGAGTGGAGTATTGAATGAGTAGAAAAATGTATAGTAAATAAATGTGTAGTAAATCCATAATGGAGGAATAACGTCCTCAACTATGCAGGTCAATTCACCTTATTTCCCTCTTATAGTCTTTAAAAGAAAAAATAATCTGCTCTGGGGTCAGGTCTTATCTCTATGAGCCAGACAACAGTGAGTAGAAAACGTTCCTATTCCATCTCCCATCCCATGTCTAATGTCAGAACTATTTATCAGTCTGGTCTATGAATGGAACCAGAGTGAGTTTGATTGGCTAAGTAAGTCATTGGGATGTTATTCAAACACAGAATTATTTCAGCGTAAACAAGAAAGCGCTTGTCATGCTCTATTACCGGTGCAGTGTTTACAGCGGTGCCACTTTAAAGCACCGCGTGTTACAGATGATGTTCCTGCATTATGTTTGACATCCCTCTGATTGGCTAGATATGGAGATAGATGAAAATATACATTGCTGGTTGCTAGGCAGAAAGAAGTGTACATATTTGGATACTAAAGTATTGCACAAGTCTTATTGTATACAGTAATAAGATACTAATAGTGTAAAGTGACTAAGTAAAAATACTTTGAAGTACTACTTAAGTAGTTTATTTGGGGTATCTGTACATTACTATTTATATTTTTGACAATTTTGACTTTTACTACACCGCATTCGTAAAGATATTTTTTAAAACCTTTTACTCCTATACATTTTCCCTAACACCCAAAAGTACTCATTACATTTCGAATGCTCAGGCAGGACAGCAATATGGTCAAATTCAGCAACCTAGCAATATAACGCATTGTCATCCCTACTTTCTCTGATCTGGTGGACTCACTAAACACAAATACTGCATTTGCAGATGATGTTGGAGTGTTCCTCTGCCATTCCGTGAATAAATCAAAACAAGAAAATTGTGCCGTCTGGTTTGCTTACTAATGTAAGGAATTTGATGTATAGCATTTACTTTTACTTTTTACTTATGTATGACAACTGAGTACTTTTTCCATCATTTTCCATCACACTACTTTTTCCATCACTGTACATTTAAAAGCAAATATTTTTAGACTTTTACTCAAGTAGTATTTTACTGGTTGAGTTTCACTTTTACTTTTCTATTAAGTCATTTTCTATTAAGGTATCTTTACTTTTACTCAAGTAATGCAAACGATTACTTTTTTTCACCTCTGTAAGATACTGTATACAGTAAGGATGATGTACTCATCTTAAATGTGTTTTTCGATTTATAGATACTGTAAATGTAATTTGATAAGCATGGTAAAATATTGTATTATGTAAAATGCTTTATCATGTCTATTCTCATAAGTTTCTTATTTTAATGCAAAACACATTTGTCTCTCTCAGTCCTCCCACCCACACTATCTGGACAGCGTGTTTGTATTGTGGTTTGGTCCAACAAGTCACAAGTTATATAAAACCTATTTTGGCAAGCCGTGGGTTTGCAGGGTTTGTTGTTGTTGTACAATGCAAGGCTTAGCTGTTTGCAGACACTTGATGTTTGCTTTGCGTGTCACATAGCTAACACGACTGGAATTGGCGAGGCCTTGACTTATAGAGGGTTTTAACATGTTTCCCTGTGATATACACTAAAAGGCCTTGGACAAATTAATCTGGGTATAAATATTCACTTTAACAAAAATGTTATTTTTTTTCTATGAGGTATGTACACTCTGACGGGTAGAGATTGAGATGGCTAGGTGTAAAGACAACGGTTCCTTCATTTAATTAATGGAAAAACTGTTGCCGGAAGGTGAACCTTTCTCTCAGGTCTACATCCACCACACACCTCTCAGAATCACATTATCTTATCATGAATACATCTTCCATGTCATCTTTCGTCAGAAAAATACAACCCAAAGTCACATCCTACAAGAGAATAACCCAGGGGAGAGACAAAAACACAATAAAGTCTTCAACGGGTGACTTACAAAACTATGTGAATCCACTTAAAGAGAAAAAAAAGACCTTTGAGTGACTGACAGACGACGGCAATAAAAGTAAGACCAAACTGGTCATTTACAGCGCTATTTGAGAGGCCGCCATTAAGCTGTCAGCATTTCAAATCCAAGACACAATTTTTCAAGAACACATCCCCCTGTGTCTGTTACTTTTAATAGAAAGTCTTTAACCCCCTTTGACCTCTAGGGTCTACAGTTATTGACAGTTAATAGAGACTGTGTGGTCGGTGAAGAGGCCCAAACCGGTCTAATCATTTGTTTATAACTGAGGGGGTCTATTTTTGAAACACTGTTTAGATGGTTAAAAATAGAAGATGGTCGTCATTCACTCATCGCTCATTCCGTCCGAACGCGTGGGTCCTCGGGGACCGAGAGGCCGAGAGAGGTGACCCAGTGACTCCCCAGGCCAGGAGGGGTCAGAGGTTTCAGGGTTTATCCCCATTATTCAATCTCTCATGGGACCTTGGACCAGTCCAGGACCACATCCGTGATTCAGTTGGCCTTTCAAATTAGTTTTAGTTCTCAAATTCTGTTCCTAAAAATAAGACAGGGAAATCAGATCAGGGAATTAAATGATTTAGCACCATTGTTTCCCAAAGGCCTATTTGTCATGTAAATCTCTCACAATCTCTCACAATGATTATGGATAACGTTTTTTCACATGAAGAAAGAGTGGATGTATATGCAAAACAACAAGGTCTCATGGCTCACAAATGCTGCAAATCATAACCTCAACAAACAATAGCACACCTTTGTGCTACCGCCAGTAGTCATTTAATACCACACAGTAATGCTATGTCAAAGGACCAACTCTTTCATGTTTAAATCTTCTTAAATATTGTTATACAACCAAATTAAATGCAGGTTATGAGATTAACTCATTAAATGTTACTCACAGCCATTTTTCCAATAAAGGGTAGACTGTGCCATCAATATTTGGGGGGGATGTGGGCTCTTCCCTGCGTTGGACATTTTGAGAGGAGCAGATAGCATGCTGAGAAAAATACAGTGGTTCATGCTGGTGATCCGGGAATCCGAAAAGCCACCAGCAAAAAGCTATGAATTATTTTGAGCGCAAAATGCATTTTCTTTGAAGACCATGTGCCATTAGGGCCCTTTTGCTCCCTTTTAAATTGTTTTTATGCTGTGAGTAATGTTAACCTTTGCTATTGTAGTCATGGAATTTTCTCTCTCTCTCTCTCTCTTCCTCTCTCCCTCTATTTTTCCCCCTGACACAAAGCATGGAGGGATGGAATGGAAAGGAAATATAAAGTAGTGGAACCATTTACTGTGGGGAAGAGGTGGGAGCAGAAACCTTGTATGCTCTCTTCCATAAATGCCCCTTTTCAGATCTTTAGATGAGGTTCTGTGAGAAGTTCTTTGTCAGGTTCCTTGTCATTTACTTTATGTTCGTGTTCTTCTTTTTTATTATTTCTTATTGTTGTTACATTGTCGAGGAAGGAACCTGCAAGTAAGCATTTAGTTAGAAGATGTATACCATGTGTATCCCGTACATACGACTAATACAACTTGAAACTTGAGCAGCTTTATGACTGAATGAAGAGCTACTACACTCATGGGAGGAATAGCCAATAGAAGATCATTATGACAAACTACATCACTACATTATACCTTGTTTTGTTTTTGTTTATGCATGTGTATAGATGATGTAATGCATTATTGATGAGGCCTGTACCATGTTTGACTATCATTGTTTTTAGTGTCTCAAAACTCAATTTGAGAGGTCCACAATGTGGTTTAAAAAATGCATTATCTGATGGATTAATTGAAGTACCTGACGGATGAAAAAAGTCACAACCGGGTTTATAGAATCATTTTTTAAATGCTGGCAGACAATTTGTTCGTTGGACATGGTGGGATCATTTTATGTCTGTAAAATGTATTATGCGAAAAATGGCGGTGGATGCGCTTTTATGCGTTTAATTATTAGTCTGCAGATTAAATAAGTTATGATGAACTTCACATGGTGATGAAAGTGCAAGGTGATGAGCTTGATGCTCCTTTCCAATAAATATTGAGGGTCTTATTCTGGTGAAATGGTGATCGATGCTTGGCTGCCGTTTGACAAATACAAATATTATCGCTCTTATCCATAATAATCTCATAATATAGGTAACCTACACACATAGTAGTGTGAAGATGTTCAGTGGGTGCTGAGATTGTTTCTGCCCACACTACAGATGGCTATATCGTTCCCTAATACAGGACTAGTAAAGGCTCAGTGCACTACTTTTTGTGCAAAACAAAACAAAAATATTTATTTATTTTCCTGATTTTTCAGGGGTTGCTGTAGCACCCTCAGCACCCCTGCTTCCCGTGGCTATGCTTGCCCACACTGTATCTGCTGCAGTAGCTGTTGGCTAGAGCTCATGTGCCAAGGCCAGAGTGGGCACATTTGCTATATATCGCAACAGTTTTTTGTGACAAAACCATCAGTAGAGTTGAAAATGCAATGGAAACACATTTAACTTGTATTATTTTTATTTTCCTGGGGCCCAGGAGATTTCCTGATCTGGTTGGCTTACCCAGTGGTTCTCAAACCTCTGTTCATGTACCTCCAGCCAGTTCATGCATTTGATCTATTCCAGAACTAGCACAACTTGTCCTTGATTAGGTGAGTGAGGTGAATTAGTTCAGGGCTAAAACAAAATTGTGAAACGTTTGGGAGTCACTGAGAAGAGGTTTGAGATCCACTGGGCTAACCTAATCTAGGTAAAACTCCGGATCCTAGTTGGAATGTATAACATTGTAAAGAAAAACTGCTGTAAAATGGTTTTATATGGGCTATGATGAGACTAGATCTTTTCTAATCAGGTCATATGTTTTGTAGTTTTTTTTAAAGACAACAACTGCGATTGCACAATATAACTAACATGGCTGAGTTTGCTTTATGCAGGGTTGCATTGTGTAGGTCTTTGCATCTGTAATTAAAAAGTTATTCACACAGTATGTAATTACTGTTGTGTTGATTGTGAATGCAAGTCAATCATTTTGGATTGATAAGGTCAAGGTAGCCTAGCCACCCGAAGTTTGAATTTAAACCAAATTTGATCACATTCACATTTTCTCAACAAAAATAAATAGGCCTATTTTAGTCTATAAATACATGATGTTACCACTTACACGGAACCCAAACTGGCTGCGTGCGTGCGCCATTATGCATGAATTAATTTTGTCCCCCTACACCAAACGCGATCACGACACGCGGATTAAAATATCAAAACAAACTCTGAACCAATTACATTAATTTGGGGACAGGTCGAAAAGCATTAAACCATTATGGCAATTTAGCTAGATAGTTTCACTTGCTAACTAATTTGTCCTATTTAGCTAGCTTGCTGTTGCTAGCTAATTTGTCCTGGGATATAAACATTGAGTTGTTATTTTACCTGAAATGCACAAGGTCAGCAGGGGGGCGGCAGGGTTGCCTAGTGGTTAGAGCGTTGGACTAGCAACCGGAAGGTTGCAAGTTTAAACCCCCGAGCTGACAAGGTACAAATCTGTCATTCTGCCCTTGAACAGGCAGTTAACCCACTGTTCCCAGGCCGTCATTGAAAATAAGATTTTGTTCTTAACTGGCTTGCCTGGTTAATTAAAGGTAAAAAAAGGTCCTCTACTCCAACAATTAATCCACACATAAAAAGGTCAAACAAATTGTTTCTAGTCATCTCTCCTCCTTCTAGGCTTTTTCTTTTCTTGACTTTATATTGCGATTGGCAACTTTCATAAATTAGGTGCATTATCGCCACCGACCTCATTCGTCTTTCAGTCACCCACGTGGGTATAACCAATGAGGAGATGGCATGTGGGTACCTGCTTTGTTAAACCAATGAGGAGATGGGAGAGGCAGGACTTGCAGCGCGATCTGCGTCAGAAATAGAACTGACTTCTATTTTAGCTCTTGGCAACGCAGATGCTCGATGGCGCACGCAAGCAGTGTGGGTGCAATAATTGAATAATATAGATTTCTAAATGTATTTTGCAACACTCGTGCACACGACACGAGCAGCCTGTTACTTTCCCCTGACCTGACCGGAGGCAGGTAGCCTAGTGGTTAGAGCATTGGGCTAGTAACCAAAATGTTGCGAGATTGAGTCCCTGAGCTGAGGGTAAAAATCTGTTGTTCTGTCCCTGAACAAGACAGTTAACCCACATTGTAAATAAGCACTTGTTCTTAACTGACTTGCCCAGTTAAATAAAGGTAAAAACAAAATTGGCTTCTCTAGGCTACCTGCAGTTGTGGTTGTTATCAGTAGGCTAGAGTTGGTCAGACTGAAGCACAGATTAATTTTGCATGAGTTGACAAATCATGTCTAAAGAACAGTATGTTGTCCCTATTTTCAATGCTTTGGTGGCAATATTTTTATCAAAACGTTTGCGGGCGGCCCTGCTGTACTGATCTCTGCAACATGGACAGATAGAAATCCCCACATAATGCTACAAATGAAGACACGTACCCTACTGCATGTATCTCGAAATGTGGAGTTAGTATCTCAAAATGTTGACTTAATATCTCGACAGTTTTAGATAGTATCACTTTTTTTTGGAAGGGGGTGGTGGGAATGGGCTTCCATAAATAATGATTGTATTATTATGGAGTGACACTTTTTTTTTAGATGTTTAACTAAATGCATCAGGGCTTGTGTAGGCATAGGGCCAATTGGTAATTCATTGGAAACACATTCCTCTAATACCTGTGTAGTAACAGTGTATTAATGAACAGTAATATGGATGGTTACATGATGACGATGCCAAACTGACAACCTCTACCGGTTAACAGCTACATACCACGCTACCTGTTGACCGCTCTATACCACGTGAACACTTGAGCCGCCTTTTTAAGCTCCTCTCTGCACCATCCGACAGCGGCGCGTGATTTCCATGGGAACGTCGTCAAGCAAAAGAAAATGACCGGGTTTGCTTGGTCAGAGTGGGCTTGGTTGGTTGACAGTAATCTTGCTATGGCTGCAAAGGTAAGTTCACCTTGTACGAGGAAAAAAACATTTTGTCAGTAGGTGAAATAGACAATGGCAGAATATACAACGACACCTCCGAACGCACGGACCACATTCTCACACACTGACTTCCTCCCACATCTATTCATAGATGGCTAGCCAGCTAGCTACTAACGTTAGTTAGCCGGATAAGAGGATGTTCGAGGTTAACATTAGCCAGTGGCAATGACATTGGGGCTTTACAGCGAGGAGGACGGGGCAAGGTGGTAATGGGATACAGCCTTTCCCTGTGATGCACTATGCGGAATCCGGTTACCAGACTGACCTGCCACTGAAACCGGTGGTCTCTGTCCGTCACACGTCTCGAGCCACTGGCTGATTAGCAAGCACGTGTTTGACGTGAAGCCGGCTCTAGCCTGGTAAGCTTTATAAGCTCAGTGCTGGTAACCTTGTGTAGCCTTATGCTATATGACGATTCTCCCAATATACATACAGTAATATAGACAGGCTACTGTTGTTCCTCGCGTCATTGCCGCAGATATTTCACATAATGTGAAAATGTCAACATTCTACAAGATACATTCAGCACGTGCCTTGTGTCGTCATGTGCCTCGTGCCACTGTTTTGAATGAAGTGTCCCCTCCCCCAATGACCTTTATACAGCTGGAACCCCTGTTAGTATGACCAGCCCATTTCATTAGATCACTGTATATAAAAAAGAGAGTAGGCCTAATATTGACTTGTTGAATCCTAAACATGGTCAAAATAGCATGTCTCACTTTTACTACAAAGTGAGTAAAATATCTTACTGTTAACAAGACATGTAGGCTTAGTTAACATTCTCCTAATATGCCTGTTAATAGAATTGTAATTTAAAAAAGTGTATTATTATCAGGTTATTACTACAATATTGAGCTAATGAGAGCTTGGTTGTTGATTATGTTGATAGGTAACTGTGGTCTTTGATGTAATTTCATGTAATTTTGCTTAATTTCTCCAGGGACAAAGGAGGGCTGACCCTACAGAGCTGAAAGCTATTTTTTTAAAGGTGAGTTGTGTAAAAATATATTCACCAATGTTGCCTTAGCACTCTGCGTACAAGACAACTTCATGTACTGGAAAGCCATTGTTAATAATGCATTAATTTGTGGCCTTCTTCTGGCTCAAGTCACTTAAACAAGAGTCAATAGCACATTCATGGTTTTCCCCATTGTTGTCTGAATCCTAACTTGAGATCCCTGCACACAACTCAAATTTCTACCATTGACATCAACGCATGATTTATGCGAAAGTCTCAAGTTACATGCAAATGATCTCAAGTTAGGTGTCAGCCCAACGGTTTGAACATGTGTACAGTGTCTTCCTCAATCAGTAGATCATATATTAACAAATCAACAATGAGTTCTGTCTGTGTGTGTCTGTCTGTCTGTCTGTCTGTCTGTCTGTCTGTCTGTCTGTCTGTCTGTCTGTCTGTCTGTCTGTCTGTCTGTCCATGCGTTTTTGTGTATGCGTTTGCCATTGCAGTATGCCAGCATCCAGAAAAATGATGAGCACTACATGTCTCCGGAGGACTTTGTGACCCGGTTCCTCCACGCACACACTGACATCAGGCTGTCTGATGAGGCCACCTCACTACTGGCTGGGGTAGTGGACCAGAAGAAAGATGGGTGTGTAGAAGATCAGGGCTCTTATCACAAAGCCTATCAGAGTAGGAGTGCTAATCTAGGATCAGTTTAGCATTTTAATCATAATGAATAGGAGACAATTTGTGAATACAGGCCCTGACTATGAGAAGCATAGGCATTAGGCCTAGTTATAGGTTGGTTATGACAAGGACCTGGAGTATTTTGATAATTTGGTGGGTGGTCATGTTTGTCCTATTTCAAATGTGAATTGGAAATGTGTTTTTTGCATATCCCAACTCCCCCCGAGAATGGGGTAACAGCCAGGGTTCGCCAAGATCAAGATTTTTCACAGTGCCGGCTCGGGGATTAGACTAGCAACCTTTCGGGTACTTTCCCAAAACTCTAACCGCAAGGCTACCTGCTGTCCTTATAGCAAGGGCCCTAGAGGTTTTTGTATCAGTCACATGGTCAGGAAAATGTAGAGCCCTAGGTATGAATTTAACATTGTGGAGAAAAACACAGGACAACAGGGATTGTTTTAGTATTTTTATTCACCATTACTTGCATTAAGCACATATATCTATATACAGTATATATACATGTCCAGTTTATTAGGTACACCAATCTACTACCGGGTCGGACCCCACTTTGCCTCCAGAACAGACGGAATTCTCCGGGGCATGGATTCTACAAGTCGGAAACGTTCCTCAGGGATGTTAGTCCATGCTGCATCATGCAGTTGATGCAGATTGGACAGCGGTTGACCACCGCCACCAGCCTGTACAGTTGACACCAGGCAGGTAGGGTCCATGGACTTACGCTGCTTGAGTCAAATCCTAACTCTGCCATCAGCATGATCCAACAGGAACCAGGATTTATCAGACCAGGCAAGGTTTTTCCACTCCTCAATTGTCCATTGTTGGTGATCGCATGCCCACTGGAGCAGCTTCTTGTATTTAGCTGATAGGCGTGGAACCCGGTGTGGTCGTCTGCTGCAATAGACCCATCCGTGATAAGGATCGACAAGTTGTGTTTGGAGATGCCGTTCTGAATACTGCTTGTTTTCGCACACAGGACTGCCGCTGGCTGGATGTTTTTTTGTCACATTATTCTGGGGAAACCCTAGATACTGTCGTGCGTGAAAAGCCCAAGTGGGCGGCCGTTTCTGAGATACTGGATCCGGCATGCCTGGCACCAAAGATCATACCACACTCAAAGTTGCTTAGGTCACTCATTTTGCCCATTCTAACATTCAATTGAACAGTAACTGAATGCCTCGATGCCTGCCTGCCTGCTTTATATTGCAAGCCACATGACTCACTGTCTGTAGGAGTGAATCATTTTTGTGAACGTGGTGGTGTACCTAATAAACTGGCCAGTGCGTGTATATACTGTATCTGGCTTTGATCCTGTGTACTCCCCTAGCCCTTATTTTCTAATACACAGGATTAAATCCAAGAAACAATTAATAATGTTTTGCTAACCACTTATTCTACCACAAATGTATCTGATTTATTTAGTAGAAAAAGAGAATCCTACAAATCCTCAAAGCCCATTTGTCAGGTGTTGTTCCTTTCCTTCTGTTGGTTGTTGCTAGCCTAATTCATCTCATCTTATCCCCCTCTCCCCCCATCACCCCTATTTTTTACATTAATATGTATGTTTTTAATGATACATAATGACGGGCAATAAAATGTTAGGGTAAGTCAAAAAGAAAAAGCGCGTTGCCACGGCAACCACCTGGGCTCCAGCAAAGAGCAGAGTGCATGCGGTCATGTTGCTCACATTATGAAGGCCTGCTTTAAAATGGAGTGGAGGCTGGCTGGCTGCACACATGCACTGTAATTGCCTGTGCCATTCAGCACTCCTGCATTGTGTGGATTTGGGAGCCAGATAAATGGCGACGGCATCACTGCTATTAAGGGATAAATCTATTAGGAAACCATGGCTTGGTCTCTGTATCTAAACCTCATTTGGTGTGATGGGGTGGTGGGGAGGGGATAGGAAATGACAAGGGAGCAGAAATGTCTGGTTTGATAGTTTTGATCAAAGCCACAAAATCAGAGACCTTTGTTTGAATGCATCCATTTTGTTTACAGTTGACATTGTAGGTTAGTCGCCATGTATTTTGTTATTTTTTGCCAGTGAACCCTAAAAAGATGTTATGATTTCCGTTAGACAATGAGATGGATGATTATGGCTAGCGCGGGAAGAGAGAACAGACAATGGTTGCGCGTGTCAACAACACCCCCTTTTATGTTCACAGAAAACAGAAATACATTGTTTATGACAAGAACCTGTTGAGTGAGCTCCCTGAAAGAAAATAAACGAAGAAAATAATCTACAGAGTCTATTGTATTTTCATATACTCCCTCTATCTTAAATTATGGTATTTTTCAGGATGTGCATACTGCATACATTTTTTTCTCTCTAATGCGTCTTGCTGCTGTTTTTACCCCAGGTAGGATTCCATTTCACAGAGATAAGTCAGGGAGGGGTAATTGTTTTTTCGGAGTAGAGGGGGTTTGGGTGTACGTAAACAGTGTAATGCATTTCCCTGCCTCCCTCTGTGACTGTGTAAATTAGGTGATACACTCACTGACGGCCATCACAGTTTCTCTCTCTGCCTTGAAATCACTTTTCTCTCTTGTTATTCAGCCTCCCCAGACTTGGCTGGCTGAGATAGATACACTCCCTTTCTGTCTATGTAGACATCCCTGCTGCTGTCGGAAAGATGTGTCAGAGATTTTTCCTACCTCCCTCCTTCCCTGTCTCTCTATCTCATTTTCTTTTTCTCTCTCTTGCTCTCTCTTTCTCTCTCTTGCCCCCCCCTCTCTCTTTTTCGATGGAAAACTCTTCCAAGTGTGAAACCCCTCCCAAGTCTCTTGGGGGTTAAAACTTTGTAAAGAGAACATGCTGGGAAAATAGCAGTCCTTCCAGCCAGACATGTGTATTTTGGTGTGCCTGCTTGGAAGAACCAAAAGCATCCAGCCCACCAGCCGGACAGCTAGCGAGACAGACAGCCCGACTGCCAGCCAGCCAGTCAGCTAGCCAGCAGTCACCTCTGGGTGGAAGGATGTCAGTGACAATAGCAGGGACAGGGGATCATTGAAGGTGTCCTCTTACCCCTCTACTATCAGGGATAAAAGCTGTCGCTCCAGCCTAACCCGCCCAAATGTTTATGCTGTAAACAGTGTTGTAGGTCCTGGATAGCTGTGTTTACCGGCTGAAGATGACAAAAAAGTGTAGACATCATATACACCCTCGAACAAAGACATCAAGGATGTTTACCTACTTATCGACTTTGTATAGAGATACACTTTCAACCTTTGTTGACCTCTCACTCGGACTAAGAAAAGGCCACATGTACTGCATGATCATATTGACTGAATAGCTACTGATTTCAAATGAAAAATAATCCTCGCCATTTAGTATAGCATTAACTGCACATGTTGGGATTTATATCTTACATTTCCTGGACACATACTGTAGTCTCATGTTTGTAAATGCATTTTTTTGTGCACTCAGACAATGTACAATCTGGTCACATGCCATATTAGTTGGTAGATGGTTTGTTTGCAGTACAACGTGCTGGCATCTCTTTTTTGGGGGTAATTGTTCTCTAGTTGTTTTTTATTTATTTTACTAGGCAAGTCAGTTAAGATCAAATCCTTATTTACAATGATGGCCTACTCTGGCCAAACCTGGACAACGCTGGGCCAATTGTGCGCTGCCCTATAGGACTGTCAATCACGGCCAGCTGTGATTCAGCCTGGATTTGAACCAGAGACTGTAGTGACACCTATTGCACTGAGATGCAGCACCTTAGACCGCTGCGCCACTCGGGAGCCCCAAGGCATAGGAATGCTAATCAACTATCATAATCCTCATCCTGGCACATTCACCATAATGTGTGTAATACCTCCTGAACCCTCACATCTCCCAAAGTCATCTTAATACCCCTGATAATCAACCCCTGATAATCAACAAGTTACAGTAACATTGTCATCATCCATGGCTTCATAACTACTGAAATGCTCACCAACGTAAAGAGATGCACATAAAAAATCCTACTGCACTGCCCTACTGCATTTTAGGCAGTCTCTCTGTTCTCTCTCCTGCATTCCTCTGAAGTTTGTCTACAAATTCTAAATTGGTCATTTTTGGTCATTTTTAAGAGTTTTTATGTTTCAACCAATTTTCATTTTCAACATTTAATATGTTTCCAGCCACAAGAGCTGTACCCATATTAGCTTGTAGCTGGGCACTTTTGTGCACCTCCACCCAAACCCCACCAGCAGGCCCCTGTTTGAAAACAGCCAGCTAGCTAAGTCAATAAAACAATTACTCTTTCCGATTTTTCTACACCACAAGGCAGACAGAGCAGAGCATACCTACAAGCCTACAGATTCCCAATGAATCCCTCTTTGAATTTCATCAGTAACAAAATTAATTAGAGTTGCCAGGAAAATGTAATCATCTCTCCCCTGGAAATTGAAATAGATTAGAGATGTGTGCTCAGGGGATTGCTCATTAGAACTGACCCCGCATAATTATTGTATCCATTTGTGAAATTCATAATGGACTTCAGGCAACTTTGAACCGCGCATGAATTAAGACTAGATTGCGCCGTTGTCCCCAGGGGCTCCCATGGGAGTTCAAATGACCCTGTTGGTATCTTTGTCCTGTTTTTGTAGATGATGTATGGCCATTTGTAGTAATATCATAAATAAGTGAAAGACAACGATATTAGTGACACATACATGCTGCAGACGACACATCCAGAGAGAGAGAGAGAGAGAGACAGAGAAATAGAGAGAGAGATAGATAGAAAGAAAGAGAGAGAAAGATAGAGAAAGAGAGAAAGACCGCAAGGAAGATATATAAATATAGAGAGATAGAAAGATATACAGTGGGGAGAACATGTATTTGTCTCGCCAGAATTCTTACTGGTTGGTAGGTGATCAAATACTTATGTCATGCAATAAAATGCAAATTAATTACTTAAAAATCATACAATGTGATTTTCTGGATTTTTGTTTTAGATTCCGTCTCTCACAGTTGAAGTGTACCTATGATAAAAAGTACAGACCTACATGCTTTGTAAGTCGGAAAACCTGCAAAATCGTCAGTGTATCAAATACTTGTTCTCCCCACTGTATATAGATATACACCTGTTTATCATGGCAGAGGGGGAAATGTGTAACTTCATATGAAATCATTTTTACATGTGTAAAGTTGCCCGTCAATGTTATAGCAGTCAACTCAGACACAACACTGACATGAAATCATTCTCATTAAGTTTGACATTTCACTCAGCTGAGAAGTAGCCTAGCTTGATTAAGTTTTTCATAGATTGATCGGCTGTTCTGTAAATGGGTTTTGTCATCCAGTGTTGTATAAGTTGAAACTTGTGTTCTATAGTTCTGCTCTAAATGATTGCACAACAAGTGCTGTAAAATGTGTTCTAGTGATGCTGATAGTCCTTCTCTGCTCTCTCATTGTGGAACATGACATTATCTGAGTATACTTTTACCGGATAGCCTCACATTCAACTTTCTTTTTATTTGTCT
The DNA here is from genome assembly GCF_036934945.1 of Oncorhynchus masou masou. Classification (NCBI taxonomy): domain Eukaryota; kingdom Metazoa; phylum Chordata; class Actinopteri; order Salmoniformes; family Salmonidae; genus Oncorhynchus; species Oncorhynchus masou. The sequence continues at coordinate 18,369,841 of NC_088223.1, forward strand.
CACTTCTCTCTCACTATTTCTCTCTCTCTCTCTCTCTCTCTCTCTCTCTCTCTCTCTCTCTCTCTCTCTCTCTCTCTCTCTCAATTCATGGTAAATATATGTTAACATTGCCAAAGCGAGTGAAGTAGATAATAAACAAAAGTGAAATAAACAATAAAAATGTACAGTAAACATCACACTCACAGAAGTTCCAAAATAATTAAGACATTTCAAGTGTCAAATTATGTCTATATACAGTGTTGTAACAATGTGCAAATAGTTAAAGTACAAAAGGTAAAATAAATAAACATAAAACGGGTTGTATTTACAATGGTGTTTGTTCTTCACTGGTTGCTCTTTTGTTGTGGCAACAGGTCACACATCTTGCTGCTGTGATGGCACACTGTGGTATTTCACCCAGTAGGTATGAGAGTTTATCAAAATTGGGTTTGCTTTCAAATTGGGTTTGCTTTGTGGGCAGTGTGCACATAGCCTGCCTTCTCTTGAGAGCCAGGTCTGCCTACGGCGGCCTTTCTCAATAGCAAGGCTATGCTCACTGAGTCTGTACATAATCAAAGCTTTCCTTAAGTTTGGGTTAGTTACGGTGGTCAGATATTCTGCCACTGTGTAGTCTCTGTTTAGGGCCAAATAGCATTCTAGTTTGCTCAGTTTCTTTGTTAATTCTTTCCAATGTATCAAGTAATTATCTTTTTGTTTTCTCATGATTTGGTTGTGTTGCTGTCTTGGGGGGTCTGTTTGAGTTCCCAGGATCAGCTTGCTTAGGGGTCTCTTCTCCAGGTTCATTTCTCTGTAGGTTAGGGCTTTGTTATGGAAGGCTTGGGAATCACTTCCTTTTAGGTGGTTGTAGAATTTATTGGCTCTTTTCTGGATTTTGATAATTAGCGGGTATCGGCCTAATTCTGCTCTGCATGCATTATTTGGTGTTTTACGTTGTACACTGAGGATATTTTTGCAGAATTCTGCATGCAGAGTCTGAATTTGGTGTTTGTCCCATTTTGTGAATTCTTGGTTGGTGAGCAGACCCCAGACCCTACAATCATAAAGGGCAATGAGTTCTATAACTGATGCAAGTATTTTTTATCCATATCCTAAATTGTTATGTCGAATTTTCTGTTCCTTTTGATGGCATAGAAGCCCCTTGCCTTGTCTCTCAGATCGTTCATAGCTTTGTGGAAGTTACCAGTGGCGCTGATGTTTAGGCCGAGGTATGCATAGCTTTTTGTGTGCAATAGGGCAACGGTGTCTAGATGGAATTTGTATTCGTGGTCCTGGGAACTGGACCTTTTTTGTCTTACTGAGATTTAGTGTCAGGACCCAGATCTGACAGGATCTGTGCAGAAGATCTAGGTGCTGCTGTAGGCCTTCCTTGGTTGGGGACAGAAACACCAGATCATCAGCAAACAGTAGACATTTGACTTCAGATTCTAGTAGGGTGAGGCGGGTGCTGGAGGCTGTGCTAGTGCCCTTGCCAATTCGTTGATATCTAAATTGAAGAGAGTGTGGCTTAAGCTGCATCCCTGTTTTTTTGCCAATTTTAACCGCACAGTTGTTGTTTGTGTACATGGATTTTTTAATATCGTATGTTTTACCCCCAACACCACTTTCCATCAATTTCTATAGCAGACCCTGATGCCAAATTGAGTCAAAGGTTTTTTGAAATCAACAAAGCATGAGAAGACTTTGCCTTTGTTTTGCTTGTTTGTTTGTCAATTATTGTGTGCAGGGTGAACACGTGGTCTATCGTATGGTAATCTGGTAAAAAGCCTATTTGACATTTGCTCAGTACATTGTTTTCACTGAAGAAATGTACAAGTCTGCTATTAATGATAATGCAGAGGATTTTCCCAAGGTTGCTGTCGACCCATATCCTATGGTAGTTATTGTGGTCAAATTCGTCTCCAATTTTGTGAATTGGGGTGATTATTCCTTGGTTCCAAATATTGTCAAAGATGCCAGAGCTGAAGATGATGTTAAAGGGGTTAAGTATAGCAGATTGTAATTTGTGGTCTGTATACTTTATCATTTCATTGAGGATACCATCAACACAACAGTCTCTCTCTCTTGCTCTCTCTCCCTCTCCTTCTCTCTCTCTTTCTCTCCTTCAGGTTGATCTCCTTCCAGGAGTTTGTGGCTTTTGAGTCGGTCCTGTGTGCTCCAGATGCTCTCTACATGGTCGCCTTCCTGCTGTTTGACAAGACTGGCAAAGGAGCAGCCACCTACGGTACGTAACCTTCCCTCTGGTTTGATTGACAGCTCTATTTTAGCTCTAACCCTCTAATCCCCTGGTATGATTTGTGACATATGAGAGACCTGTGAGAGCTGTGATATGCAGGTGACCGTTGAAGTACAAAATGTTTACGCTTATAGCTAGGCTTTTAATATGTAAGCGAAGGAAGAATTCTTAGTACACTGTGAGGTCTTTTATTTACTGAAAGTAAATTTCATTGGACACTTTGTTTTTTTGGAAGAAGTTGATAATAAAATATGTTTTACTCTCTCAAAATGACAAAAAATTATATTGTCACACATAACCATCAGAGTCAATGACAGTAACCTTAGCCCCTATGAAGGTGACAGTGTAAGCACCCCTATGGAGATGACAGGATGACAGATATTGGTTTTGGAAGGGTGGCGGGGTGGCGGGGGAGAAGACATGTCTGTCGGAGAGGAGGGGAGTGTGTGATTGGCACCATTACCCAGAAGCCTCCGAGCCCAGAGGTTAGAAGAGGAGACATTTGTACGTGTTGCTCATTTCACATTTCCCTAATTGATTTAAACAACCCTAATTTTGCCTTCTGTAGGTGTGCCACATTAGCACATTAGGACTGATTTGAAATGCAGCACACATATCTTGGGCACAAACAGAGAGAAACTAAATTCCATTCTAATTGTTGCTCGTCGGCAGGGAGTAAGATCATTGTGGTTCATTATATATGCACATATGTTAATTTTCATATTTTAAAAGCTCAATTAGACTATTTATCTGAGGCTTGGTATATCTGGTTTAGTAATTGAAAGGTCTGTTGTTTTTCTGCCTTCTGAAAGGTTAATGAATATAGCCTACCTGCATGCTACTGTGGCTACGCTAGGAGATGCAATAAGAAGTCAAATATTTCACATACACTGCTGTCTGTACCTCATGTTCTGCTACCGTTTTAACTCGTGTCTGAGATTATGGTCTTGTCAAAGGCACTTTATTGTGATCCATTCCATCATTTTCTCTTTTCTCTTTGCTTTTTCATTAGATGAAATGGCCTTCTCCATCTCAACCACTATAACAAGTCACTCCTTTATAACTTATTAAAAGCATTCATTGCTGCGGCTTAGCTGCATTAAAGACAGTTTGTTTTTCAACATCAATGGCTTGTTCTGATTTCTTATTTCTTTTCATAACATTTTTGTACGCTCTTTTCTTGTTTGTTAGTAACCTGTGTAATTTATATTAAGTGAACACGGAAAAACATATATTTTTACATGAAGGGATGAATACACTGTTATTTCTTAGTGTTTCATAAAAATACATCCATAATTTGTTGGAATAGAGTTCCACAAACCGTGACATGAATACATGTTAAAAGGGGATTGTACTGCAGCCAAAGAGATAAAAAAGAGGATAAAAGGTTGTCTGGGTGTTGACAGGTCCATAAAGGCTGATAGTATAAACGGCAGGTCTGGAATGGGGAATGGCACTGCAGTGTTACACTGTTGAGTAAATGCAGCATTTTTATTGCCTCATTAAAGTGTAAAACCTGCTGGAGCTGTCTTGTTCCAAGAGGTAGGCCCTGACTGGGGGGAAAATCACACTCCATATTTCTAGTGTGCGGCCCAAATCCCTCTCTCATTTCTCTTTAAGTTATTTATTCCCCTCTTAGTTACACTGATACATACTAGCAGGTTTGAAACACGTTTCTGGTTTCGTGGCGGAATAAGGAGCAGGTTCCTCGGGCTCTGTGTGTTTTGGTTTCTCTGATAAGGGTGTAATCATTTGGGCTGGTGTTCAATGTCTCCCACCTACATTACCTCTATTGGCTGAGACTGATACAGAATTTAAAAAGTGTGTAATCACATAGCTTCACATATTTTATAGCTACAGTATGCCTACAGTACTGTCTAATGCTTCCATCAGATGTCAATCCATCATCGTTGTTGAGCCCTGTGGCTTCAGGAACCTGTAACTTTCATCGTTATTAACACATACTTTTCTAATATGAAATCTCTTAAAAAACTGGTCAATGATCATTCCAATGACTTGATACAAAATAATACCTTTTGACATAATACACAACAATGTCCACCATGTCTGCAAGTAACTGAGTCTTGTGACGCAATGCTACAGCTAACCAGCCATCTACAGTAGTCTGTCAACATTGTCTGAATGAAAAGGGGACTGATTTCATTAAAGGTGCTCGTCTCGTCTCTCCTCAGAGGACGTGAAGCAGGTCTTCAGCCAAACCACAAACCATCAGCACATCCCCTTTAACTGGGACTCTGAGTTCATGCGGCTGCACTTCGGCATGGAGAGGACCAAGCACCTCAGCTATGGAGAGTTCACCCAGTTCCTCCTGGTGGGTTAAAATTCTCTATATCACCTTGCAGTCACATAGACTGTCTCTCTCTTTCTTTCTTTCTATTTCTCAAATCTCTCTCTATTTTTTTCTCTCTCTTTTTCTCTCTCTCTCGCTCTCTCTCTTTCTGTCTGAGCAAATTCTTTGTCCACGTCAATGTGTCTCTGTCAGTCAGATGTCCGTTTAAATATGCGTCTCCCTCTTTATCTCTCTGTCAATGTTTCTATCTCGCTCTCAATTTCATCCTCTCCATTCGTGTCCGACTTTGTCTATCTGTCTGTCAAGTCTTTTTCATTTTGCCTTCAGACCCTGTATATTAATTATTGTATGGAATTTTCTTCTGACAAAGTCAATGAAACCACATCAGTTTTCGTGTTTGACCTTTACTATAACCTCCTTGTCTGTATTCAGACTGTGTGTGATGCCGATGGTGTGTGTGTCTGTATTTAGGCCCTGTGTGATGCCGATGGTGTGTGTGTCTGTATTTAGGCCCTGTGTGATGCCGATGGTGTGTGTGTCTGTATTCAGACTGTGTGTGATGCCGATGGTGTGTGTGTCTGTATTTAGGCCCTGTGTGATGCCGATGGTGTGTGTGTCTGTATTTAGGCTGTGTCTGATGCCGATGGTGTGTGTGTCTATTCAGGCTGCGTGTGATGCCGATAGTGTGTGTGTGTCTGTATTCAGACTGTGTGTGATGCCGATGGTGTGTGTGTCTGTATTCAAGCTGTGTGTGATGCCGATGGTGTGTGTGTCTGTATTTAGGCTGTGTATGATGCCGATGGTGTGTGTGTCTGTATTTTGGCCCTGTGTGATGCCGATGGTGTGTGTGTCTGTATTCAGACTGTGTGTGATGCCGATGGTGTGTGTGTGTCTGTATTTTGGCCCTGTGTGATGCCGATGGTGTGTGTGTCTGTATTTTGGCCCTGTGTGATGCTGATGGTGTTTGTCTGTATCCAGGTTGTGTGTGATGCCGATGGTGTTTGTCTGTATCCAGGTTGTGTGTGATGCCGATGGTGTGTGTCTGTATCCAGGTTGTGTGTGATGCCGATGGTGTGTGTGTCTGTATTCAGCCTTGGCTTGATACACATTCTCAGGTTCCTCTACTTGGTCCTGTTTCCCCAAAACAGCATATTAACCTGATTCTACTTGGTCCTGTTTCCCCAACACAGCTAGCCATATTAAACCGATTCTACTTGATCCTGTTTCCCCAACACAGCCAGCCATATTAAACTGATTCTACTTGATCCTGTTTCCCCAACACAGCCAGCCATATTAAACTGATTCTACTTGATCCTGTTTCCCCAACACAGCCAGCCATATTAAACTGATTCTACTTGATCCTGTTTCCCCAACACAGCCAGCCATATTAAACTGATTCTACTTGATCCTGTTTCCCCAACACAGCCAGCCATATTAAACTGATTCTACTTGGTCCTGTTTCCCCAACACAGCCAGCCATATTAAACTGATTCTACTTGATCCTGTTTCCCCAACACAGCCAGCCATATTAAACTGATTCTACTTGATCCTGTTTCCCCAACACAGCCAGCCATATTAAACTGATTCTACTTGATCCTGTTTCCCCAACACAGCCAGCCATATTAAACTGATTCTACTTGGTCCTGTTTCCCCAACACAGCCAGCCATATTAAACTGATTCTACTTGATCCTGTTTCCCCAACACAGCCAGCCATATTAAACTGATTCTACTTGGTCCTGTTTCCCCAACACAGCCAGCCATATTAAACTGATTCTACTTGATCCTGTTTCCCCAACACAGCCAGCCATATTAAACTGATTCTGATTAGTCATCAATGAAACATTGAGGGTATTTTTTAGAACACGCTGGAATTAGTTTTCCATTACAGTTAAGTGACGTAACCACCAACATAGACCTACTCCACCTACAGTGGGGAGAGCAAGTATTTGATACACTGCCGATTTTGCAGGTTTTCCTACTTACAAAGCATGTAGACGTCTGTAGTTTTTTTTATCATAGGTACACTTCTACTGTGAGAGACGGATTCTAAAACTAAATCCAAAAAATCACATTGTATGATTTTTAAGTAATTCATTTGCATTTCATTGCATGACATAAGTATTTGATCACCTACCAACCAGTAAGAATTCCGACTCTCACCGACCTGTTAGTTTTTCTTTAAGAAGCCCTCCTGTTCTCCACTCATTACCTGTATTAACTGCACCTGTTTGAACTTGTTACCTGTATAAAAGACACCTGTCCACACACTCAATCAAACAGACTCCAACCTCTCCACAATGGCCAAGAACAGAGAGCTGTGAAAGGACATCAGGGTTAAAATTGTAGACCTGCACAAGGCTGGGATGGGCTACAGGACAATAGGCAAGCAGCTTGGTGAGAAGTCAACAACTATTGGCGCAATTATTAGAAAACGGAAGAAGTTCGGTCTGGGGCTCCATGCAAGATCTCACCTCGTGGGGCATCAATGATCATAAGGAAGGTGAGGGATCAGCCCAGAACTACTCGGCAGGACCTGGCCAATGACCTGAAGAGAGCTGGGACCACAGTCTCAAAGAAAACCATTAGTAACACACTACGCCGTCATGGATTAAAATCCTGCAGCGCACGCAAGGTCCCCCTGCTCAAGCCAGGGCATGTCCAGGCCCGTCTGAAGTTTGCCAATGACCATCTGGATGATCCAGAGGAGGAATGGGAGAAGGTCATGTGGTCTGATGAGACAGAAAATAGAGCTTTTTGGTCTAAACTCCACTCGCCGTGTTTGGAGGAAGAGGAAGGATGAGTACAACCCCAAGAACACCATCCCAAACGTGAAGCATGGAGGTGGAAACATCATTCTTTGGGGATGCTTTTCTGCAAAGGGGACAGGACGACTGCACCGTATTGAGGGGAGGATGGATGGGGCCATGTATCGCGAGATCTTGGCCAACAACCTCCTTCCCACAGTAAGAGCATTGAAGATGGGTCGTGGCTGGGTCCTCCAGCATGACAACGACCCGAAACACACAGCCAGGGCACCTAAGGAGTGGCTCCGTAAGAAGCATCTCAAGGTCCTGGAGTGGCCTAGCCAGTCTCCAGACTTGAACCCAATAGAAAATCTTTGGAGGGAGCTGAAAGTCCGCATTGCCCAGCAACAGCCAAGAAACCTAAAGGATCTGGAGAAGGTCTGTATGGAGGAGTGGGCCAAAATCCCTGCTGCAGTGTGTGCAAACCTGGTCAAGAACTACAGGAAACGTATGATCTCTGTAATTGCAAACAAAGGTTTCTGTACCAAATATTAAGTTCTGCTTTTCTGATGTATCAAATACTTATGTCATGCAATAAAATGTAAATTAATTACTTAAAAATTATACAATGGGATTTTCTGGATTTTTGTTTTAGATTATGTCTCTCACAGTTGAAGTGTACCTATGATAACAATTACAGACCTCTATATGCTTTAATACCTCTAAAACCTGCAAAATCGACAGTCTATCAAATACTTGTTCTCCCCACTGTATACCCTTCTATCCAAAACAGGGTACATTTTCTCCTCCGTAGTATAATCTGTGCTGCTGCCGCATTCCTTCTGTATTTGTGGTGTGTGAGCCATTTTTCAATATGATGTCTAGACGTGAAATCAGGGGAGAGGGCGAGTGGAGGAGAGGGAGAGTGGGGGCTCGGCCATGCCAAGTTTTCATCTACACTCACTATATCTGAATGAGCTTTCTATGTTACACTTAACTTGGACCAGATGGGTTACACACATTGAAGAACACACTGATATTGTGTGTGTGTGTGTGTGTGTTAATGTGCGTGTGTCTGTGTCTGTGTGAGGTGCAGCCAGTTAGAGTAGAGAATGTATTTTGCATTCATGGCTTGCCCAGTTCCACTCCACTGGTTTCCAATACTTCATACCAGGAGTACAGCAGTAATGCTCATAGCTCAACTATGAAATACACATTTCCTATTTCACTCACTTCATTTAGTCAATTTATTTAATTCAGGGCTTGTGATTGAAGTGTTTTCTCAGTAGTAGAGGAGAACAGTGCTGTTATGAACCCACTGAGACCTGAGTGAAGATCTTTAAGACTTTAACAAACTATTATTCATATTCCTCAATTATTTGACAACACTGCTATTTGAAAAGACTATAAGTTATGTTCCTATTTGTGTTGTGAATGGTAAAGATAATACAGATTGAAGTAATGTATCTCACAGTTAATCACCGGAAAATGTAATATGCTTCTCATACAACACGCACTGTAAATAATGAGGTTAGTTTTCAGTGGTTTTCTCTATGGGGTTTCTCATCCTTATACTTTGTGTTTACATGTGTGTTGTATTCATCCATAATGATGACGGGCCAGATGCAAACAAGATGGGATTATCCCGGAAAACGTTCGCGCTGCAAATTTCTCATAAGGGCTCTCTTGCCAATTACTGTCACGGTGGAAGCCAGAGATTCTCCAGAATTACTTGATGTGCGTCTATGTAGGGCATAGAGTGTGATTTGGGATGCAGACATTCATTTACCCTCTTGTGTCGTGGATGCCAACCAAGGGCTGAGTGACTTCACATTGTTGTGTACATAGCGTGGTTTGGTGATGTATGCCATGCGTAGAGGTGGCACATGGTAGCCAATAGCTATGTCAGATGTGCTGGCTGGCACACTGAACATGGATGGAGGGCATTAAAAATGGCTTTGTTATGTTATGTCTGAGCTTTTTAAAGCTACAGTCTACGATTTGGGTTGTGTTTTCAATGGTAATTTCAACGTTTGATATTCACATACGTAGCTGCAAAAAACCTGAATCCCAGACTGTAGCTTTAAGGGTCAGTAATGACTTTAACCTGGTTTGTGTTGATCGGAACCAGAGGGAACAGTTCGAGGGAATCTGTACAGTATTTCTCCTGCAGGTATTCCATTGTTTAAAGACCTTAAACGCCAACGCCTCTCGTATTGAAACCCAAAACAGAGGTGGCTCGTCAAATGTTTTTTATTCCATCCAATCCAGAGACAATTGAAGTGAATGTAAATGCCGTGGTAGTCTGGGTATTGGTCGTTCATCTCTCCTCCTGAAATGAAACCACGTCTCTAAAACACTCACAGTTTTAATAAGTTGCGTTTTAACAGGCTAAAAGCGGCTAAAACCGTAAACTGCTACATTCTGGGCCGCAATTGTTCTGTTGTTCCATGTGGTTGTGGCACGCAGCTCCTAACTCTGCTTAGTGTTGTCTTGCTCCAGTCTCTGTAGCTCAGGGATATTTTTCCCACCCTTCTCTTCTTTTGACTATACTGCTCCAGCTCTCTTTTCATTTGATGTTTTCTCTGTGGTAGTCCCCCCCCCACCCCCCAATTTGAACCTATTCATCCGAATGTAAAAAAACAAAAATACTACTGAAAAAAATTCTGATTATGAAAATGTCTCTTTCACAAGTTATTTATGTTTATTTGCAATATGTTCCTTTGGATGGCTTCCATTTTGGACCTCCTCAGTACATTTAGTATAACCACCCCTAATGATGATTTTCCTAATTGATCGTTAAATGGCGGTAGGTAGCTGACGAGCTCATATGCAGAAAGTGTTATTGCCACCCTGCTCTCACAGAAACCTGTTTTGCGGATCACACCTCTTTTGGGAGAAATGTCAATAGAAATTCTCCCCTTTCTATTAAGCTTTTTGGAGGTGTCAATCTCCTGAGAGTGTTCTCTGGGGTTGGTGAGTGTAGCCGGAGGCCTGTTATGTTATCAGCCTCTAAATGTCAGTCACAAACACTTAGACGCAGGAATACATGCTAACACATTTTGATGTGCAGTACTTTTTGAATATTGTGTTGCAGGCTATTCTTATGATAAAGAATGGTAGAGAGGAAGTCCCAAAATCCATATGAATGTATTATTCAATAATATCTCTAATTGACTCAAATAAAGTCAGTAAGTAGCATATGTGTATTGTAGTTTTACAGTTGTTTGAATTTTGGTATTTGCAGTATGAGCCATGACGAAGCGGTATTGTGTTTGAGGTTTGTTTACAGTGTGTCTCACCAGACGTGTGGTCACAGGTAGTGATAATGGCTTTTAATTTCAAAGCCCCACAGGAGTCTTCCCATGAGCCTGTCTGTTGTCTCTGTGGACCACAGAGGAGGAAGCTGCCGTGCCGTGTGTGTATGTGTGTGTGTTGTGAAATAGTGACCACTTAGGTGATTAGCCAGTCAGTTTGTGTGTGTGTATCCCCTGGAGTGCCTTAATGTGGGATTCGGGCTGGTGAGAGAAACACAAGAGTCACCCCACAGCAGCAGAGAGAGGAGAGGAGAGGAGAGAGGAAACGAGAGAGGAGAGGAAAGGAGATAGGAGAGGGGAGAGGAGAGAGGAGAGAAGAGAGGAAAGGAGAGGGGAGAGGAGAGAGGGAAGGGAGAGAGGAGAGGAGAGAGGAAAGGAAAGGAGAGAGGAGAGGAGAGGAAAGGAAAGGAGAGAGGAGAGGAGAGGAAAGGAAAGGAAAGGAGAGAGGAGAGGAGAATCGGTGCCCAAAAATACAGATTTCCGATTGTTATGAAAACTTGAAATCGGCCCTAATTAATCGGCCATTACGATTAATCGGTCGACCTATACTTTCAACATGGCACTGTCATAAGATGGCACCTTTCCAACAAGCCAGTTTGCCCTGCTTGAGCTGCCCCGGTCAACTGTAAGTGCTGTTATAGTAAAGTGGAAAAGTCTCGGAGCAAGAAAGGCTCAGTCTCGAAGTGGTAGGCCACACAAGCTCATAGAACAGGGCCCCTGACTGCTGAAGCCGTCTGTCCTTGGTTGCAGCACTCACTACCAAGTTTTAAACTACCCCTGGAAGCAACATCAGCACAATGGCTGTTCGTCAGGAGCTTCATAAAATGGATTTTCATGGCCTCGCAGCCGCACACAAGCCTAATGTCACCATGCACAATGCCAAGCTTTGGCTGGAGTGGTGTAAAGCTCGCCGGCATTGGACTCTGGAGCAGTGGAAACGTGTTCTCTGGAGTGATGAATCACGCTTCACCATCTGGCAGGCTGACAGACAAATATGGGTTTGGTGGATGCCAGGAGAAAGCTTCCTGCCCCAGTGCATAGTGCCAACTGTAAAGTTTGGTGGAAGAGGAATAATGTTCTGGGGCTGTTTTTCATGGTTCGGGTTAGGCCCCTTCGTTCCATTGAAGGGAAATCTTAACTAGAGGTCAACCGATTATGATTTTTCAACGCCGATACCGATACCGATTATTGGAGGACCAAAAAAGCCGGTACCGATTAATTAATTAATTAATTTGTAATAATGACAATTACAACAATACTGAATTAACACTTATTTTAACTTAATAAAATACATCAATAAAATCAATTTAGCCTCAAGTAAATAATGAAACATGTTCAATGGTTTAAAAAATGCAAAAACAAAGTGTTGGAGAAGAAAGTAAAAGTGCAATATGTGCTATGTAAGAAAGCTAACGTTTCAGTTCCTTGCTCAGAACATAATGAAAGCTGGTGGTTCCTTTTAACATGAGTCACCAATATTCCCAGGTAAGAAGTTTTAGGTTGTAGTTATTATAGGAATTATAGGACTATTTCCCTCTATACCATTTGTATTTCCTTTGACTATTAGATGTTCTTATAGGCACTTTAGTATTGCCAGTGTAACAGTATAGCTTCCGTCCCTCTCCTCGCTCCTCACTGGGCTCGAACCAGCAACACAACCACAACAGCCACCATCGAAGCAGCGTTACCCATGCAGAGCAAGGGGAACAACTACTAGAAGGCTCAGAGCGAGTGACGTTTGAAACGCTATTAGTGCGCTAACTAGCTAGCCATTTCACTTCGGCTACACCAGCCTCATCTCGGCAGTTGATAGGCTTGAAGTCATAAACAGAGAATTCTTGACGCACAAGGAAGAGCTGCTTGCAAAACGCACAAAAGTGCTGTTTGAATTAATGTTTATGCGCCTGCGTCTGCCTACCACCGGCTTACTGCATTCGCGTAACAGGCAGTCTCCTTGTGGAGTGCAACCCACCGTTCCTAGGCCATCATTGAAAATAAGAATGTGTTCTTAACTGACTTGCCTAGTAAAATAAAGGTATTTAAATAAATAAAATGATTATTATAATAATTTTTTTAATTGGCAAATCGGCGCCCAAAAATACCGATTTCCGATTGTTATGAAAACTTGAAATCGGCCCTAATTAATCGGCCATTCCGATTAATCGGCCGACCTCTAATCTTAACGCTGTAGCATACAATGACATTGTAGACAATTCTCTGCTTCCAACTTTGTGGCAACAATTTGGGGAAGGCCCTTTCCTGTTTCAGCATGACAATGCCCCCGTGCATAAAGCAAGTTCCATAAAGAAGTTGTTTGTCGAGATCGGTGTGGAAGAACTTGATTGGCCTGCACAGAGCCCTGACTTCAACCCCATCGAATGAATTGGAACGCTGATTGCGATCCAGGCCTAATCGCCCAACATCAGTGCCTGACCTCACTAATGTTCTTGTGGCTGAGTGGAAGCAAGTCCCCGCAGCAATGTTCCAACATCTAGTGGAAAGTCTTCAGAAGAGTGGAGGCTGATATAAAAGCAAAGTGGGGACCAACTCCATATTAATGCCCATGATTTTGAAATGAGTGTCCCACATACTTTTGGTCATGTAGTGTATGTGTGTCTCTTTGTGATTTAAAGGCTATTTGTGTCTGTCTCTGTGTGATTTAAAGGCTATCTCTGCCTGTCTGTGTGATTTAAATGATATCTATGCCTGTCGCTGTGTGATTTAAATGGTACCTATGCCTGTCTCTGTGTGATTTAAATGGTATCTATGCCTGTGTGATTTACAGTTTTTCTCAATAGCTTTGGCTCAATTCTCAAATGAGAATATATTTTTTCAAAACAGTAAGTTCAAATATCTGAACAATTAGTATCTTGTTTACACCAGATTTGGATTTCTTATTAATTTAAGCAAATGACACGTGTTTTGGCACGCGTGCAAAAGATTAAGTACAATTGTCTACAATTTGCACAATAACTACATGCACATGGCTGATCAAAACTGATGAGTTGATTCTCAGTGAAATTGTCATACTCTTCCACAACTTCTAAACATGATTTCACTGTGAACCATCACATGCAAAATGATCCATTCAATGATCAAAATCAGTCAGACATACATGTATATTCAATAAATATCAATGACATGGAATGTTTGTAAGGCCTGCTAAATTGGCAAATTACCTGCCAGGTGACATAGTAATGAAATAGGAATCACAATCTTACAAATCAACCAATCAAGTTTGGAAGCATATATATGGAGCTTGCACACAGCACAATCACTACCATTTGTGAACATGGAGGAACATCACAACTCTGAACAGTAGCAACATGCTGGTGGAAGAGAAATAAGAAGATGTGTAAGAATGCGTGGTGGTGGTGTTAGGGGAAGATATAATAGAGGAAGAGGTAGAAGGCATAGAGTAAGAGTCCCTGATGAAATCAGCCGCAATTGTGGTCCACAATGGAAGAGGCAGGTCGGAGAGTACAGCCTAACAGGTCCACAGTGTTATAAACCATGATCTGACAATGGAAGAGGCTGGTTGGAGAGTACAGCCTAATGTCAACAGGTCCACAGTGTTATAAACCATGATCTGACAATGGAAGAGGCTGGTCGGAGAGTACAGCCTAACAGGTCCACAGTGTTATAAACCATGATCTGACAATGGAAGAGGCTGGTTGGAGAGTACAGCCTAACAGGTCCACAGTGTTATAAACCATGATCTGACAATGGAAGAGGCTGGTTGGAGAGTACAGCCTAATGTCAACAGGTCCACAGTGTTATAAACCATGATCTGACAATGGAAGAGGCTGGTTGGAGAGTACAGCCTAACAGGTCCACAGTGTTATAAACCATGATCTGACAATGGAAGAGGCTGGTTGGAGAGTACAGCCTAATGTCAACAGGTCCACAGTGTTATTAACCATGATCTGACAATAGAAGAGGCTGGTCGGAGAGTACAGCCTAACAGGTCCACAGTGTTATAAACCATGATCTGACAATGGAAGAGGCTGGTTGGAGAGTACAGCCTAATGTCAACAGGTCCACAGTGTTATAAACCATGATCTGACAATGGAAGAGGCTGGTTGGAGAGTACAGCCTAACAGGTCCACAGTGTAATAAACCATGATCTGACAATGGAAGAGGCTGGTTGGAGAGTACAGCCTAATGTCAACAGGTCCACAGTGTTATTAACCATGATCTGACAATAGAAGAGGCTGGTCGGAGAGTACAGCCTAACAGGTCCACAGTGTAATAAACCATGATCTGACAATGGAAGAGGCTGGTCGGAGAGTACAGCCTAACAGGTCCACAGTGTAATAAACCATGATCTGACAATGGAAGAGGCTGGTTGGAGAGTACAGCCTAACAGGTCCACAGTGTTATAAACCATGATCTGACAATGGAAGAGGCTGGTTGGAGAGTACAGCCTAACAGGTCCACAGTGTAATAAACCATGATCTGACAATGGAAGAGGCTGGTTGGAGAGTACAGCCTAACAGGTCCACAGTGTTATAAACCATGATCTGACAATGGAAGAGGCTGGTCGGAGAGTACATAAATTGAGTGTCTTCAATTGTGCAAACATTCCGTAGGGAAAACAGGTAAATATGTACTTGTTCTTTACTTTTGTTACAGCATCTCATTCACAACAATACAGCATCTATTGTAAAGATAAATGCAAGTCTGAAAATCACAATGTACTGTAAGATATGTATGAGGAATATACAGTAATACATTAATACAGCACAATTTGAATACAATACACTATCTGTAACATGATCTCTTTGTGAATTCTACATGTCATATATAGGACTGCACAACGACCTCATGTTGATGACAGAGCAGCTCCACATGTCGTATATAGGACTGCACAACGACCTCATGTTGATGACAGAGCAGCTCTACATGTCATATATAGGACTACATAATGACCTCATGTTGATGACAGAGCAGCTCTACATGTCATATATAGGACTACATAACGACCTCATGTTGATGACAGAGCAGCTCTACATGTCATATATAGGACTGCACAACGACCTCATGCTGATGACAGAGCAGCTCTACATGTCATATATAGGACTGCACAACGACCTCATGTTGATGACAGAGCAGCTCTACATGTCATATATAGGACTGCACAACGACCTCATGCTGATGGCAGAGCAGCTCTACATGTCATATATAGGACTGCACAACGACCTCAAGCTGATGGCAGAGCAGCTCTACATGTCATATATAGGACTGCACAACGACCTCATGTTGATGACAGAGCAGCTCTACATGTCATATATAGGACTGCAAAACGACCTCATGCTGATGGCAGAGCAGCTCCACATGTCGTATATAGGACTGCACAACGACCTCATGTTGATGACAGAGCAGCTCTACATGTCATATATAGGACTGCACAACGACCTCATGCTGGTGGCAGAGCAGCTCTACATGTCATATATAGGACTGCACAACGACCTCATGTTGATGACAGAGCAGCTGTACATGTCATATATAGGACTGCACAACGACCTCATGTTGATGACAGAGCAGCGCTACATGTCATATATAGGACTGCACAACGACCTCATGCTGGTGGTAGAGCAGCGCTACATGTCATATATAGGACTGCACAATGACCTCATGCTGGTGGTAGAGC
This sequence comes from Oncorhynchus masou masou, assembly GCF_036934945.1. Taxonomy (NCBI): domain Eukaryota; kingdom Metazoa; phylum Chordata; class Actinopteri; order Salmoniformes; family Salmonidae; genus Oncorhynchus; species Oncorhynchus masou. The sequence goes on from NC_088223.1 coordinate 18,386,100, forward strand.
AGCTCTACATGTCATATATAGGACTACATAACGACCTCATGTTGATGACAGAGCAGCTCTACATGTCATATATAGGACTGCACAACGACCTCATGTTGATGACAGAGCAGCTCTACATGTCATATATAGGACTGCACAACGACCTCATGCTGATGGCAGAGCAGCTCTACATGTCATATATAGGACTGCACAACGACCTCATGCTGATGGCAGAGCAGCTCTACATGTCATATATAGGACTGCACAACGACCTCATGTTGATGACAGAGCAGCTCTACATGTCATATATAGGACTGCAAAACGACCTCATGCTGATGACAGAGCAGCTCTACATGTCATATATAGGACTGCAAAACGACCTCATGTTGATGACAGAGCAGCTCTACATGTCATATATAGGACTGCACAACGACCTCATGCTGGTGGCAGAGCAGCTCTACATGTCATATATAGGACTGCACAACGACCTCATGTTGATGACAGAGCAGCTGTACATGTCATATATAGGACTGCACAACGACCTCATGTTGATGACAGAGCAGCGCTACATGTCATATATAGGACTGCACAACGACCTCATGCTGGTGGTAGAGCAGCGCTACATGTCATATATAGGACTGCACAATGACCTCATGCTGGTGGTAGAGCAGCTCTACATGTCATATATAGGACTACATAACGACCTCATGTTGATGACAGAGCAGCTCTACATGTCATATATAGGACTGCACAACGACCTCATGTTGATGACAGAGCAGCTCCACATGTCATATATAGGACTGCACAACGACCTCATGACGGTGGTAGAGCAGCTCTACATGTCATATATAGGACTGCACAACGACCTCATGTTGATGACAGAGCAGCTCTACATGTCATATATAGGACTGCACAACGACCTCATGCTGATGACAGAGCAGCTCTACATGTTATATATAGGACTGCACAACGACCTCATGCTGATGACAGAGCAGCTCTACATGTTATATATAGGACTGCACAACGACCTCATGTTGATGACAGAGCAGCTCTACATGTCATATATAGGACTGCACAACGACCTCATGCTGGTGGCAGAGCAGCTCTACATGTCATATATAGGACTGCACAACGACCTCATGTTGATGACAGAGCAGCTGTACATGTCATATATAGGACTGCACAACGACCTCATGTTGATGACAGAGCAGCGCTACATGTCATATATAGGACTGCACAACGACCTCATGCTGGTGGTAGAGCAGCGCTACATGTCATATATAGGACTGCACAACGACCTCATGCTGGTGGTAGAGCAGCGCTACATGTCATATATAGGACTGCACAACGACCTCATGCTGGTGGTAGAGCAGCTCTACATGTCATATATAGGACTACATAACGACCTCATGACGGTGGTAGAGCAGCTCTACATGTCATATATAGGACTGCACAACGACCTCATGCTGATGACAGAGCAGCTCTACATGTCATATATAGGACTGCACAACGACCTCATGTTGATGACAGAGCAGCTGTACATGTCATATATAGGACTGCACAACGACCTCATGCTGGTGGCAGAGCAGCAGTATTCAGCCATCAGCAAGAACAAGACATTTGCCACATGGTCATAGTCAACAATTCCATCAGGCTAATAGAGATCCAAAGTGCAGTCATAAATGACAACAATATCTTCGCAAACATCAGTTCTGTCAGTCAGCATTTCCACTATAGACAGATTTTTGGAAAAAAAATCAAATGACTATGAAACAACTGTACAAGGTGCCATTTAAGAGGAATAGTGACAGAATGAAGAAGCTGTGGTACCAGTATGTCCAGGTAGAAGCTGCGGTACCAGTATGTCCAGGTAGGAGCTGCGGTAGCAGTATGTCCAGGTAGGAGCTGCGGTAGCAGTATGTCCAGGTAGGAGCTGTGGTACCAGTATGTCCAGGTAGGAGCTGCGGTACCAGTATGTCCAGGTAGGAGCTGTGGTACCAGTATGTCCAGGTAGGAGCTGTGGTACCAGTATGTCCAGGTAGGAGCTGCGGTACCAGTATGTCCAGGTAGGAGCTGCGGTAGCAGTATGTCCAGGTAGGAGCTGCGGTAGCAGTATGTCCAGGTAGGAGCTGTGGTACCAGTATGTCCAGGTAGGAGCTGCGGTACCAGTATGTCCAGGTAGGAGCTGTGGTACCTGTATGTCCAGGTAGGAGCTGCGGTAGCAGTATGTCCAGGTAGGAGCTGTGGTACCAGTATGTCCAGGTAGGAGCTGCGGTACCAGTATGTCCAGGTAGGAGCTGCGGTAGCAGTATGTCCAGGTAGGAGCTGTGGTACCAGTATGTCCAGGTAGGAGCTGTGGTACCTGTATGTCCAGTTAGGAGCTGCGGTACCAGTATGTCCAGGTAGGAGCTGCGGTACCAGTATGTCCAGGTAGAAGCTGTGGTACCTGTATGTCCAGGTAGGAGCTGCGGTACCAGTATGTCCAGGTAGGAGCTGCGGTAGCAGTATGTCCAGGTAGGAGCTGTGGTACCAGTATGTCCAGGTAGGAGCTGCGGTACCAGTATGTCCAGGTAGGAGCTGCGGTAGCAGTATGTCCAGGTAGGAGCTGTGGTACCAGTATGTCCAGGTAGGAGCTGTGGTACCTGTATGTCCAGGTAGGAGCTGCGGTAGCAGTATGTCCAGGTAGGAGCTGCGGTACCAGTATGTCCAGGTAGGAGCTGTGGTACCTGTATGTCCAGGTAGGAGCTGTGGTACCAGTATGTCCAGGTAGGAGCTGTGGTACCAGTATGTCCAGGTAGGAGCTGTGGTACCAGTATGTCCAGGTAGGAGCTGCGGTACCAGTATGTCCAGGTAGGAGCTGTGGTACCAGTATGTCCAGGTAGGAGCTGCGGTAGCAGTATGTCCAGGTAGAAGCTGTGGTACCTGTATGTCCAGGTAGGAGCTGCGGTAGCAGTATGTCCAGGTAGGAGCTGCGGTAGCAGTATGTCCAGGTAGGAGCTGTGGTACCAGTATGTCCAGGTAGGAGCTGCGGTACCAGTATGTCCAGGTAGGAGCTGCGGTACCAGTATGTCCAGGTAGGAGCTGTGGTACCAGTATGTCCAGGTAGGAGCTGCGGTACCAGTATGTCCAGGTAGGAGCTGCGGTACCAGTATGTCCAGGTAGGAGCTGTGGTACCAGTATGTCCAGGTAGGAGCTGCGGTACCAGTATGTCCAGGTAGGAGCTGTGGTACCTGTATGTCCAGGTAGGAGCTGTGGTACCTGTATGTCCAGGTAGGAGCTGTGGTACCTGTATGTCCAGGTAGGAGCTGTGGTACCAGTATGTCCAGGTAGGAGCTGTGGTACCTGTATGTCCAGGTAGGAGCTGCGGTACCAGTATGTCCAGGTAGGAGCTGTGGTACCAGTATGTCCAGGTAGGAGCTGTGGTACCAGTATGTCCAGGTAGGAGCTGCGGTAGCAGTATGTCCAGGTAAACCATTGGTGTGCACATGGTGTATTGTACATGGAGTTTTACTGTACTTCAGTGATACAGTATACAGTATATACTTCCTGAAGTTGTAGATACCCATAAGAACAGAAAACATTTAGACTTCGCTAAACTGTCAGATTCTAGAATAGGCTATGTAAAAGAAACGTTATCTTCTGTTTCTATGTTACTATATAGAAAATAATGGAGCTGGAAGGACATGAAATGACCCACATTCTTGTTTTTGTGGACGAGGCTTGGCTCATTCTGGCCAAAGGCAGGAGACGTGGCCGCAATCTCATTGGACACCGGGCCACAATTGGCACACCAGGCCAACACGGGTGCAATATTAGAATGTGTGCTGCCATTTCTGAGAATGGTGTGAGCACACATATTTCACACATTGGGCCCTATAACATGACTGTCGCTGTGTGATATGCCTGTCTCTGTGTGATTTAAAGGGTATCTATGCCTGTCTCTGTGTGATTTAAAGGGTATCTATGCCTGTCTCTGTGTGATTTAAAGGGTATCTATGCCTGTCTCTGTGTGATTTAAAGGGCATCTGTGTGATTTAAAGGGCGTTTGTGTGATTTAAAAGGCATCTGTGATTTAATGGGCATCTGTGATTTAATGGGCATCTGTGTGATTTAATGGGCATCTGTGTGATTTAAAGGGTATCTGTGTGATTTAATGGGTATCTATGTGATTTAAAGGGTATCTGTGTGATTTAAAGCGTATCTGTGTGATTTAAAGGGTATCTGTGTGATTTAAAGGGTATCTATGCCTGTCTCTGTGTGATTTAAAGGGTATCTATGCCTGTCTCTGTGTGATTTAAAGGGCATCTGTGTGATTTAAAGGGCGTTTGTGTGATTTAAAAGGCATCTGTGATTTAATGGGCATCTGTGATTTAATGGGCATCTGTGTGATTTAATGGGCATCTGTGTGATTTAAAGGGTATCTGTGTGATTTAATGGGTATCTATGTGATTTAAAGGGTATCTGTGTGATTTAAAGCGTATCTGTGTGATTTAAAGGGTATCTGTGTGATTTAAAGGGTATCTGTGTGATTTAATGGGTATCTATGTGATTTAATGGGTATCTATGTGATTTAAAGGGTATCTGTGTGATTTCATGGGTATCTATGTGATTTAAAGGGTATCTGTGTGATTTAAAGGGTATCTGTGTGATTTAAAGGGTATCTGTGTGATTTAAAGGGTATCTGTGTGATTTAAAGCGTATCTGTGGGATTTAAAGGGTATCGGTGTGATTTAAAGCGTATCTGTGGGATTTAAAGTGTATCTGTGTGATTTAAAGGGTATCTGTGTGATTTAAAGGGTATCTGTGTGATTTAATGGGTATCTATGTGATTTAATGGGTATCTATGTGATTTAAAGGGTATCTGTGTGATTTCATGGGTATCTATGTGATTTAAAGGGTATCTGTGTGATTTAAAGGGTATCTGTGTGATTTAAAGGGTATCTGTGTGATTTAAAGGGTATCTGTGTGATTTAAAGCGTATCTGTGGGATTTAAAGGGTATCGGTGTGATTTAAAGCGTATCTGTGGGATTTAAAGTGTATCTGTGTGATTTAAAGGGTCTCTATGTGATTTAAAGCGTATCTGTGTGATTTAAAGGGTATCTGTGTGATTTAAAGCGTATCTGTGGGATTTAAAGGGTATCTGTGTGATTTAAAGGGTCTCTATGTGATTTAAAGGGTATCTGTCATTCACCAGGTTTCCATCAAAACTTTTAAATGCGAGTAAATAACGTTGGATAAAAAATTTAATGACAGGCCTCATGGAAACATAACATTTTTCGGTAAAGTTTCCAAATACCAACAAAACTGTTATACAAGGTTGGATCTTTTTGTGTCTGTAAAATTAATTATGCGAGGAATGTCGGTGGAAATGCTTTTATGCTCAAATATTGATATAATAACAATGATATCAAAGTTAACTTGGAGTCATGCGATGACATGTTGTGTGGTCCTCTCACTATAACTCGTCAGGAAAGCATGCAGTTTATTAGGCTGCAGATGAAATAAGTTATAAACTTCACAGGGTGGTGAAAGTGCAAGGCGATGAGCTTGATGCTCCTTTCAATACATATCAAGGGTCTTATTCTGGTGACATGGTGATTGATGTTTTGCTGTCATTTGACAATTATAAATAATCTCGCTCTTTTGTCCATAATAATAATCTCATGTAGGCTACATGTGCGCTCTAGCCAAGCACACAGATAGAGCTGTTGGCTAGAGTACACGTGCCAATACCAGAATGGGCTCATTCTCTATATAACGCAGATTTCTTGTGAAAACCACCAGTAGAGTTGAAAAAGCAATGGAAACCGATTTAACTTGTATTTTTTATTCGGTACATGGGAATTTATCCGTAAAAGGCATTTTTTATGTCACACGCAGCCTTTTATCTGAAACAAGTCAATTTGATGGAAACACATCTCTGGTTTGAAAATGTGTGTATTTTTTAAATGCGGATTTTAGACTATTCACATGAAAATCTGTCACCAATTGGATGGAAACTTAGCTTATGGCTGTCTATGTGATGCCAAGGGTATCTATGACTGTCACTGTGTAATAGAAAGGGTACATTTTTATTTATTTAAAAGGTATCTGTAATTTAAAGGGTATCTATGTGATTTAAATGGTATTTTGAATTTAATTGACTTTATTTTGGGTAACAGACATATACAATAAAATGTTCAATGTGGATCCAGAGGATATCACTTGAAAGTATTAATTAAAACACTTGTTTCCACAGTGGTCCTCGATGGTAAAAACAATAACACATATAATGATTAAAAGGCAAGACAAAATTACAAACTACCATAAATATATTCATTTATATTGACATCCTAAATGGTGGCACTATTCACTGCACTTCTCCCTAACCTTAAAAATCAACCATATTCATTTCACGTTAAAACAATCTATTAATTGCACATTTGAATGATTTAAAGGGTATCTGTGTGATTTAAAGAGTATCTGTGTGATTTAAAGGGTATCTGTGTGATTTAAAGGCTATCTATGAGTCATGAGGACGGATAAGTCAAATCCTCTGTGTGACCTCTACTATGTGGGTTAGGGCCTGTACATAGTGTTTGTGCCCGCATGTGTGTGTATCTGTCTCTATTTGTGTGTGTATCTGTCTATGTATGTGTGCTATGTGTGTGTATGCATCTGTCTCTGTGTGTTGTTAATCTGTGTGTGTGTGTTCCTCTGTCTCCTCCCCAGGAGATGCAGCTGGAGCATGCGCGGCAGGCCTTTGTTCAGAGGGACAAGGCCCACAGCGGCTCCATCTCTGCCCTGGACTTCAGGGACATCATGGTCACCATCCGGCCCCACATGCTCACACCCTTTGTGGAGGAGAGCCTGGTGGCGGTGGGTCTGGCTTCCTGGTTCTCTGCTTCTCCTCCCTCTCTCCCTCTATCCTTCTCCTAACGTGACACAAAGACACGGCGTATGAAACCTCAAACCTCTCTGACAGCAAACCAGGCAGTTAAATATCTCTCTCTCACACCCATACAAACACACACACACACGCTCACACATATCTGTTTTGGTGTCCTCATTTTTTCTCTATGTGAGGAAATAATTTTCTCACAATTGTGGTATTACATGTATGAATGGTATGTTTGTGTGAGTAATTAAGTATGTACAGTACCAGTCAAAAGTTGTATTTATTTGTACTATTTTCTACATTGTAGAATAATAATGAAGACATCAAAACTATGAAATAAAACATATGGAATCATGTAGTAACCAAAATAGTGTTAAACAAATCCAAATATATTTTAGATTCTTCAAAGTAGCCACCCTTTGCCTTGATGACAGCTTTGCACACTATTGGCATTCTCTCAACAAGATTCACGAGGAGTGCTTTTCCAACAGTCTTGTAAAGACTTCCCACATTTGCTGAGCACTTTTTGGCTGATTTTCCTTCACTCTGCGGTCCAACTCATCCCAAATTGGGTTGAGGATGGTTGATTGTGGAGGCCAGGTCATCTGATGCAACACTCAATCAATCTCCTTCTTGGTCAAATAGCCTTTACACAGTCTGGAGGTGTGTTGGGTCATTGTCCTATTGAAAAACAAATGTTAGACCCACTAAGCGCAAACCAGATAGGATGGTTTATCACTGCAGAATGGTGTGGTAGCCATGCTGGTTAAGTGTGCCTTGAATTCTAAATAAATCACAGACAGTGTAACCAGCAAAGCACCCCCACAGCATCACACCTCCTCCGTGTTTCACGGTAGGAACCACACATGCTGAGATCATCCGTTCACCTACTCTGCGTGTCACAAAGACACAGCGTATGGAACCAAACATCTTTAATTTGGACTCATGAGGGCTAATGTCCATTGTTCTTGTTTCTTGACCCAACCAAGTCTCTTCTTCTTATTGGTGTCCTTTAGTAGTGTTTTTTTTCTTCAGCAATTCGACCATGAAGGCCGTATTCACACAGTCTCCTCTGAACAGTTAATGTAGTGTAGATGTCTGTTACTTGAACTCTGTGAAGCATTTATTTGGGCTGCAATCTGAGGCTGGTAACTCTAATGAACTTATCCTCTGCAGCAGAGGTAACTCTGGGTCTTCATTTCCTGTGGCGGTCCTCATTAATGCCAGTTTCATCATAGCGCTTGATGGTTTCTGCGACTACACTTGAAACTTTCGAAGTTCTTGACATGTTCCGTATTGACTGATCTTCATGTCTTAAAGTAATGATGGACTGTCTTTCTCTTTGCTTATTTGAACTGTTCTTGCCATAATATGTACATGGTCTTTTACCAAATAGGGTTATCTTCTGTATTCCACCCCTACCTTGTCACAACTGATTGGCTCAAAGCATTAAGAAGGAAAGAAATTCCACAAACAAACTTTTAACAAGGAACTCCTGTTAATTGAAATGCATTCATGACTACCTCATGAAGCTGTTTGAGAGAATGCCAAGAGTGTGCAAAGCTGTCATCAAAGCAAAGGGTGGCTATTTTGAAGAATCTAAAACATGAAATATATTTGGATTTGTTTAACACTTTTTTGGTTACTACATGATTCCATATGTGTTATTTCATAGTTTTGATGTTTTCACTATTATTCCACAATGTAGAAAATAGTACAAATAAAGAAAAACCCTTGAATGACTAGGTGTGTCCAAACTTCTGACTGGTACTATATGTCTCACATGTCACTGGTTGTGTGTGTCTACCTCCATGTCTAGCCTGTTTTATAAACACCTGGTGAACTCTGTCATTTTTCCCACAATGTTTACCTCATGATCCAGCCATCTCTGGGTCCATGTTAGTAAACATACACTCACTTCCATTACAGACTCATTAAACACAAGGCTGTATGTGGAACCAAACCTACACACTCTACACTCTACACACACTACATACTCTATAAACTCTACACACACTCTACACACTACACAATGTATAGACTCTACACACACTCTACACACGACACACACTACCTACTCTATCAACTCTACACACACTACCTAATCTATCAACTCTACACACACTCTACACACTACACACACTCTACACATTCTACACACACACACTACACACTCTACACACACACTACACACTCTACACACACTATACACTCTAAATACACACTACACACTCTAAACACACACTACACACACTCTACACACGACACACACTACCTACTCTATCAACTCTACACACACTCTACACACTACACACACTCTACACATTCTACACACACACACTACACACTCTACACACACACTACACACTCTACACACACCATACACTCTAAATACACACTACACACTCTAAACACACACTACACACACTCTACACACGACACACACTACCTACTCTATCAACTCTACACACACTACATACTCTATAAACTCTACACACACTCTACACACTACACACACTCTACACATTCTACACACACACACTACACACTCTACACACACACTACACACTCTACACACACTATACACTCTAAATACACACTACACACTCTAAACACACACTACACACACTACACACACACTACACACTCCAAACACTACACCCACTACACACACTCTACACACAATCTATTAACTCTACACACACTACATACTCTATATACTCTACACACACTCTACACACACACTATACACACTACACACACTCTACATGCACACTATACCCACCACACACACTCTACACACACTACACAATCTATACACTCTACACACACTACATACTCTACATACACTACACACACTCTAAACACTCTACACACCCTACACACTCTACACACACTACACACTGTACATACACTACACACACTACACACTCTACACACACTACACTCTACGCATACTACAAACTCTACACACTACACTCTACACACTACACACTATACACACACTACACACTCTGTACACACACTACACACTCTACACACTACACACACTGCACACTCTACATACACTTACACACTCTACACACACTACACCCACTCTACACACTCTACACACTACACACAAACTACACACACACTACAAACTCTACACACACACTACACACTCTACACACACTACACTCTACACACACTCGACACACTCTACACACACTCTACACATACTCTACACACTCTACACACTACACACACTCTACACACCCTCTACACACTCTACATAGTCTACAAACTCTACACACACTACATACTCTATACACTCTACACACACTACACACACTACACACTCTACCCACACTACACATTCTACATACACACTATACACTCTACACACTCTACACACACTCTAAACACACTACACAACCTACACACTTTACACACAATATACACACTCTACACACACTACACACTCTATACCCACTATACACGATACACACACTACACACTCTATACACACACTACATACTACACACTCTACACACTACACACTCTACACACTACACACACTACACACTCTACATACACTACACACACTCTACACGCACTACACCCACTCTACACACTCTACACTCTACACCCACTACTCACACTACACACTCTACACACACTACACACTCTACACACACTACACTCTACGCATACTACAAACTCTACACACTACACTCTACACACTCTACACACACTACACACTCTACACACTACACACTCTACATACACTTACACACACTCTACACACACTACAAACTCTACACACACACTACACACTCTACACTCTACACACACTACACTCTACACACACTCGACACATACTCTACACACTACACACACTCTACACACCCTCTACACACTCTACAAACTCTACACCCTCTACACACTCTACAAACTCTACACACACTACATACTCTACACACTCTACACACACTACACACTCTACACACACTACACACTCTACACACACTACACATTCTGCATACACACTACACACTCTACACACACTACACACTCTACACACACTCTAAACACACTACACAACCTACACACTTTACACACAATATACACACTCTACACACACTACACACTCTACACCCACTATACACGACACACACAATACACACTCTATACACACACTACATACTACACACTCTACACACTACACATTCTGCATACACACTACACAGTCTACACACACTACACACTCTACACACACTCTAAACACACTACACAACCTACACACTTTACACACAATATACACACTCTACACACACTACACACTCTACACCCACTATACACACAACACACACTACACACTCTACATACACTACACACACTCTACACACACTACACCCACTCTACACACTCTACACTCTACACCCACTACACACTCTACACACACTCTACACTCTACACACTCTACACACATTCTACATACTCTATAAACTCTACACACACTACATACTCTATAAACTCTACACACACACTACACACACTACACACACTCTACACACACTACACACTCTACACACACTACACACTCTCACACACTACACACACTACACATTCTACATACACACTACACACTCTATACACACTCTACACACACTACACACTCTACACCCATTATACACTATACACACACTACACACTCTACAGACACTACACACTCTTCACGCACTTTACACACACTACAAAATGTATACACACATAACACATTCTACAGACTCTACACACACACCCTCTAATCTCACACATACAGTTGAAGTCGGAAGTTTACATACACCTTAGCCAGATACATTTAAACTCAGTTTTTCACAATTCAAATAAAAAAAATCAATATCAAATCAAATGTATTTGTCACATACACATGGTTAGCAGATGTTAATGCGAGTGTAGCGCAATGCTTGTGCTTCTAGTTCCGACAATGCAGTAATAACCAACGAGTAATCTAACCTAACAATTCCAAAACTACTACATTTACAAGTGTAAAGGGATAAAGAATATGTACATAAAGACATATGAATGAGTGATGGTACAGAACGG